>NC_142673.1:24978612-25238612 GCF_964200805.1 Pocillopora damicornis
AGAAGAATATTTAACAAATAGAGAAACCTTGACTGTGCTCTGTTCTGTTGTAAAGCACGCAGGAAGCGGTTAGGGCACGAAAGAAGTGTAGGGAGAAACACGAGACGTAGTCATGTGTTTCTCACCACTTCTCGAGTGCACTAGCCGCTTCCTAAGTGCTTTACAACAGAACAGAGCACAGTCAAGGCTTCTCTATTGGTTTTTTAATAAAGAATTCGTTAACTTCCCCAAGCGTTACTTTCAATTTTCAAAACAAATTTTAATTTCAAAGCGAACAACAGTGTTGTCAGCATGCTCTATACCCTCAGAAAGCACTCTACAATAAGCCAATCAGAATCCTTGTTATAATAGTTCAATAATCTGATTGGCTGTACAAGACTAAAGCTGTCAAAAATGTCAAACCATCAAAGTTCAAAAACCATCAGAGTTCACATTCTGCATATGTTTACAAACTTAAATAGTTTGGCAGGTCGAATCATATACTTTTCTCTGAAGTTTATTGGTCTCTAATACAGAATGTGGAGGTGAATTGTTCAGGGAAATCCGGCCGAATTGTGGCTCATAAAAACACGCAACTTTTTTCCACATAACAATTACAGAACAAACTGCTCAAGGCGAGTGTTTTATGGATGAACGACAGCTGAATTCAAATTCCGAGAAATCTTCATGCATGAAGATTTCTCGGAATGAAAGAGCCGGCTGCAGTGACTGATGTGGCCTTCCACTCAACGCATCGGAAAGGATATCAGAGCAAGTTCTCTTTTTTCACTCGAGGGGCAGCTGATGCAATCACTGGGGCATGTTTCATTGCGATGACCGGAGATCGCCATGATGAGCTGGCCGCGTTGGACCTCAGCATGATCGCAGTCGCTCTGACACCGTCATCATGATTAGCATGAATTTTAACTTGTGCTACTTTTGCTATATTTTTCATTATTCCTGTTTTGTTTTTGAACACGGAACTATATAAATAACACGAGTGTTAGCTGTTTGATTTCTATTACCGTAAGTAAGCTTGCAATCTCACTGAGTGTGACAACCTTCAAACTCGGATTGTCCACTTCGTTTTCACTTTGAGGATTTTCGTCTCTGTTAACGTTATAATAACGCCAAATACGGCGCCTGGCATGTGTACATACCTTTGTTTGGTTGTTCTGTTGCTGAACTTGCCGACTTGCCTGTTCCGAAATTTCTCTTTCAGTTAAAGAAAAAATAGAGAAAAGTCCTAGAAAGGTCGGGCATAGTACAATTTGCAGATGGCGTGACAGCTTTAGCTCAGCTCTATGCCCTGAACGCAGCGGCAAAATGAGTGCGCATGCTCAGTTAATTTGCCACTTTTTTTTTTTTTTTTTACAATATTTGGACTGATAAAGAGGTGATCCAAGGAGAAATGTGATGGATTTTGTTCTGATGGAAAAGTTTGAGGTGTAAGTAGAATTCTTTTAGTTAAAGTTCAACTATAGCTGATTTAAATGTGTCCAGAGAGTCCGTTGCGTGTTCCGTTCCATTCGGCAATTTTATTTACAAAAGACATGTAATTATCGGTATTGTTTAGTTCAAGCTTTAAACTTGAAAAGCTTTTCAAAGTAACCTCTTTTGGTATTCAAAGCTGTTTACAATTGAAATCAGTTTTGTATCTGTCGCTAGTAATTACAACCTTGGTGCTCGGTCTACTTAATAAAATATGTGAACGTTCTTTTGATCTATGAAGCCTTTGAATGTGACGGTGTACAAGGCTATTCAGCCCGATTCTTCCACAAAACCACTTAACTTTAATAAATGCAGTAACATTCATACCTGACAGATATCTGTAACCTTCTTTGCGTCTGGAAATATGTAGATATCACTTCACGATCAACCGCCGTTGTTTGACGTTTACGTGCATTTCTTACTACACAGTGTGACTTGAAGTTGATGAAAATAACCGTACACAAATTTGCGGCCGTAGGTAGCTCTACCTTCAGCCAGTTCAATAGTTCTTCGATTTCACTGCGTTGAGACTGTGCGAATAAGGTGCCTTTTGGTAAGTGGAGATGGCTACCATCAAAATGATGTTGTCGTTTCACTTACAAATGTAAAAGTTAAATCATTAATTATTATGAAGGCAGCATTTGTGTTGGTAGGTCTTCTACAGAGGTGAAAAATCAGAGCAGATTTTTTACTTGAATTAGGCTCCTTGACAAAAAAACAATCTTCTTCATAGCTCAAACTATCCAGGCTGCTTCTGACAAGAGGTATGGCTTCAACAACACCAAGATGTGATTGTGACTGCATTAAACTGTCATATGTGGGATTTCCCCCCCTCATACATGACATGAAGGATTTGTTTGTTAAGTATGCCTTTGCTAACAACAAAGAAATAACTGTACAAGCCTTGCTGCATTGCCTCCCTATTTCTGACCGAGATTGGAAGACTAGCAGTTCACAGAATGTGACTGATTGTGTAGTTGAAGATGGCACACGAGTTAGAAAACTGTTGTTGAGCTACTGATAGTGTTTGTCGTCAAGATTGATTGCATGAATCTCAAGACTTTTGGTGGCCAGGTTGCCCACAATTGAAAAGTGGTTTTGGCATAAATTTGTTACAGAAGCAGGCCTTTCTGTGGTCCTCTTTCTTTAGTGTTGTGGAACACTTGGTTGTGGTAGAGTTAGCTGTTCCAGATTTCTAGTTATCATATTCCCCTGTTCGTGGGTATTTTAAAAGTCCGAATTCCAAGAAGTACGTATTTCTAGCTGTCTCTTGGGCTGTTCATGACTGTTGTGGCTGTCTGCAGTGTTGCTACTTGTATCATACTCTATAAGACCTTTATTGAAAGAATCACTTAACTCATTTACTCTTGTTAGATTTAGGGATCATTGCTCTATTAACTGGATCAGCAACTGCTATGATTGGGAGACTTGATGCCATATGGATTGCCAAACTGGCTTTATCAGTTGGTTTGATAGGCACATTCATAACTTAAAAATCATCAATTTGATGAATAACAAGTTTTTTTGGTTTGAAAAAAAAATTAATATCAATTTGATTGGTTGCTTATATGTTACAAAAATTTTTATGTTTGTTGTTCATTGTATTGTTTTGCTTTATCTTGCAGGCTCTCAGCATAGTTTTGTCAACAACTTCCTTGTGGTTGTTTTGCCTGCTGCTCTTTAAACATGTCATTCATACATATTCCACTGCTAAAGCCCAAGACCTGGTTAAGCTTAGCATATCAAGGCACATTCCAGCCTATTTTTGGAGATGTGATGTTTTCCAAAATCTGAGGAAAATTGCATATTGTTCCTGTTGTCATACTTGAGAACAAATGATGTTTTGTATCAGTAACTGCTGACACTGTCAGAATAAAACTGAGATGGAAATTTTGTAAATCAACAAAATATAATAATTCTTTATTCTTCCAATGGCAAAACTTTAAGCAGGTACGTTGTAGTTTGAAGTAAATGCCTAAAGTAAGCCAACTTGTGAAATATTGGAATTATTCTTTGCTGCTCTAAATGTGACTGCCTCTCACTGATGGCATGCCATCTGCATGCACTATTGTACTGATGAGGATGTAAAATGTAGTGCTGCATAGGTCTCACAAAATGCCTGCATATCATCAAATCTGTATAGAGATTGACCCCCACTCTCATAGTGCCAGTAAAAGGCTAACTGAAATTTTTCTACCGGCTCTGCAAAATTATGTAATAATGTATTAAACCAGACTCTGAATTATGTAGAAATATTTCAACAATAAACATGTGTTTACTTGTAAAATATGAGCACAGAGCAGAACCTTTATCAGTATGTTATTGTTACTTTATTGATGTTGTCCTGGAGATGTTTGACCTTCCTTGTGCAATCATACCAGAACTATGATAATTAGCAATATGATTGGATTGGTTACCTTTCTTAGATTATGTCCAAGTATAAGTACCGTAAAATTCCGAAAATAAGCCTCTCCATGCATAAGCCCCCCCCCCCGATTAGAAGCCCCCCAAATCTGAAACGCAAAAATACCTCCTATAATAAGCCCCTCCGAATATAAGGCCCCGGGGGCTTGTATTTGGAAATTATCCTCAATTAAACAAATCAAAGCAAACTACACACATCACCATTATCAGGAAGCCTTTTTTACTCATAAAAGAATGATTCTGTGCACTAAAGCAATGTGGTCAACAAGTGTTGAAGTTTATTGTCTTTTACGCAGTTCTCTCTTCACTCGCGCCTTGAATTTCTTCGGTCCGTAGACAAAGTATTTGAAAGGAAGTTCGATCCCGCCACCCTGAATCTAAACTCCCTCTGGTGCTCCTCGAACGATATGAGCTTTCATAGTGTTTATGAACTTTGAGCCAGAACTACGTTACCGTTTTTACTGTATTTTCGCTCTAATAAAGGTTATTGTCATTGTGTTTGAACTTGGCATTTTCAGTGTGATCAATTTGTTACGAATTTCTAGCCAAAACCCTAATATTACCAGTTGCACATTCAAAAATTTTGACTCAAATTTCACAAATTTCAGCCCAGCCAATTTTGAAACGCAAATTTCCCTCCTATAATAAGCCCCTCCGAATATACTGTCCCTTACAAAAAATAAGCCCCTCAAAAAGGTCCTTTGAAAAATATAAGCCCCGGGGCTTATTTTCGGAATTTTACGGTATGGTACTTACCATTGTTGGTGTTGATAAATTGGGTGGACCAGTCTGTGCACCAATTTCCTGACTCTCTGTTGAGCCATTGAATTGTGGTAATGCAGTAAGTTTTGAGCATTCATTTAACTGCCACAGCTTGTTAATCACATTGACCATCCATGGAGTCTGCGGGCACTCCAACTGAATTTTGCATGGCACTCCATCTCCATTTTTCACGTGCAAACAGGGTGAGAATAATGTCATCATTTATGTTATTGTTTATTGTGTAAATGGTGAAGTTCGTAAACCTAGAATATGCAGTAGGAGATGACAGCCTTTGAATATATCTAACGTTTTTCTCCTTACTGGCTTTTTATAAGTGGTTTTCGTGGCAAATGTTTTGTTGGCGTTTCTTCGAAAACTTGTGCACCACCGTACCCCTGTTTGATAACCAGCCTCACTTTTTTCAGTCTCGTGGTAATGGGTGTATCACATAGAGTGGAAGAATGCGAAGGTAACGGGCACGATCAGATGTTGGTCGTTTTTCGTAACTGCTGATAATGAAATTCACACACAACGTTTCCTCGTCCCACCATTTCAGTATTTAAGGCCATTATTCTTTCTCTACGAGCAGAGCTATGGCGTATTTTTTTCTCTCAGACAATAAACATTTTCGCTGGGCGGTTTGCCTACGGAAGAGGCGATACAAACAAGTGCCATGATAATAACAGGGGCCTACGAAGTTAGTAGCCATGTTAAGAACGCTCAACTTTAATGCTAAAATTAACACCTGTGGCCAAAATCCTTTTTTCGTTCGGAGAGATATGTTGCAGTGCAGGTTCGAAACAGACTTTCCTGAAAATGGGAACCCTATCTCTCGATGCTAAGGCTTATCCCCGCGAAATAAAAACAAACAATATGAAATTAAAAAATGCCGCCATATCGCTGCAATCGTGTTACTAAGTGTTACTATGGAAATATTGTTATTCCCATTCCTCTTCGGGCGTAAATTTTCCCGCGCGTTACATGCATGCGCACTTATTTTGCCGCTCTGTCTATGCTCTAAACTCCCATAGAGCACGCTCTTTCAATCAATGACTACGCACGTTGTATCCGAAATTTGTTAAAACGACTACCTGAATGAATGCTTCGCTCACGAGGTAGCAAAACATGGTCGTTTTTTTCCTGTCGCTCTTATGAGGGGCTAAGGCTCACCTTCTCAACTCTACGGTGGTCAATTTAAGTTATCGACTCGGTCATACTAAACTATCTCGGCCTACACAGATACTCTAACAGTTACCATTTCAATGAATGTTTGGTCATAACTCTCCAAAAAGGAGCGCTGTAAGTTTTTAATGAAGAGTCCATAGAGGGAGCGAGCTGGTCCGACCACCGTGAGCCAGCCGGAGAGCAGTGCCTTCCTTGGGGAAGACTATTCTGAGGAAAAGGCTTTAAGTAGAGTCTTCCTTTAAATGAGCCAAAGGCAAATGTCCGTCCCTGGCGTTAGTTACGTTTAACACCTTTCCAAGGTTCATACGTTTCTTTGTTCATTTAAATGACCGTAATTATTCCGCCGACCATTTTTCTTACTGTTTTGAAAATTACCTCTTATCAGCCGAGAGCGTGGGACATTAGCGCTATTGGCGAAATCTTGCATGCTTACAAACATTCCTCAACTATCGGGCGTTGGGAGCAACCATAGCTTCACTAATTTAAAAAAGTTTTCCCTCCCCTCAGAATTAAAAAAAAAAAAAAAGAAAAGAAAGTAGAGAAGAACGCACAAGTGGCGAGAATAGCTTGCATATTAATTGGGGGAACATCAATCGATCCAACACCAAATTCTCAAAGCAGAAATTTCAAGAAATGTACGGCGAGCAGTTGGGAGAACTTTCATCGCGATATTGAGAGTGGAAAGGTCAAAGATCTAGAACGGTGATTGATTCCACAAGTAACTAAGTACCCCATAGTCTCCGATCCTACTTAATGCTCATTCCCTTTCAGGACCACAAATCGTTCTAGCAACACCAGTTAACGAACAAAGTACAGTTTTAAGACTTTATTTGTACTACAGTTTGTTATCTCTGAAGCAGTTGCTTTTGATAATAAATAAATAAATTGAAATGTCCATATTTTTATCGACAGGAAATAGAATATTCAGTGAAAGATTCAAATATAATAGCAATTTGTCTAATAAGAAGAGTTTGAGGTTATTTCCCAGAATACAGCCTAAATACCTGGTACAGCTACACCCAGAAGTAATTTGAGCAGTCTGCCCAAAGAAGAAAACACCCGAGATGGGAATCCACCCTCCTGCACACCTTCCTATACCCTCCCTAAGCAGACCAACAAATCCACCTTGATTAGAGCTACCCTCAAGCTGTGCAAAAAGTTGTGATTTTACTCCAACTGTTGTTTATCTGGCTTTACACTCCTATGGGCATTAATATCTAACAAAGTTGTAAATAGGACTAAACTTACATGTATGCTAGATAGAAATTGTTTGCACAGTAAGGGATGCTGTTAACTGCTTTAAGTAGAGCTCCATCATTGAAACCTAAGATTTGTAACTCTAGGGGGCTGGACATCTTCCACAGGAAACAAAAATTTTATCGCTCTTTGTGCAGTACAATGCACTGAAAGATTTCTAGGAAGCAGGATGGTGAACAAAAATTGTCAATTCAAGATAGAGTCTATAATTAAAGATAATTTTATACATGTTTCTTTTATTTACTATGTTAAATAGTTATTTCTTTACTTGAGCCTTACTTAAATGAAGCACCATCCACATACCATTGAAAAACAGCTAGTCAGAATTAACTGAACTAATATATTTGGAGAGAAAGTACCAGGCTTTCAGTCCCTGTGAAATATTGGAGAATGTCAAAACCTAATTTGATAGTACCTCAGTATCAAAGTCAAAGAAGAAAAACATCTACCTTCCCATCAAATATGCAACTGGTGATCTACCCTGGAATCATTGATTGTCCTCTTGTTTGCCTAAACCTGTTTCTACTAAGATCAATATCTGGAAGCATAGAAGAATATTGTGAAAAGTGGTGCTTCAATTCAGCAAGGCTCAGGTATTACCTCCTTTAAATCTATACACTAGATTCTACTAGAGCCATAACCAAGAGTTGGTGTTGGCAAAGAAGGAATCATATCCAGCAAGTATTGTCTATCAGAGTCTGACACATAGCTATGATGATGCTGTGGGTTGCGAGATCCAGAGTGATGGTGCTGACTTATATATGGATGCCATCTGACATCAGCTTGCTGTCTTGCTGCGGCTTCCAACTCCTGGTGTTGCTGCTGCAAGTGCTGTTGCTGCAGTTGAAATAACAGTGAGTTGGTGTGAGGCTGATGGTGGTGGTACAGTGCTGGTTGAACTGGTTGGTGATGATGATGCATGATAGGTTGGTGATGTGCAATGTGGTGACGTGGGGGTGCAGGTGCTAGAGGAGGCTGAGGAGAAGACTTCTGACTTTGGTGATGAGGCTTAGGTGCAATTTGAGGGGTATCATTAATTTTTTGCTCAATCTCCTGTTCCTGCTTAAGAGCTTTCAAGAATGCTGCCTTCAAACGAGCAGTGTGTTCTGCTTTAAGCTCTTTCTTCACATTGACAGTGCTACACTTTTCACACACAGTTACCAGCTCTGAGTCCTGGCCTGGCTTATTTGTCCAAGAAGGTGAGAAGTCTGTGTTACAACGTGAACAAACTTTGGGGTTTATATATTGCTCTTGCAATGGAACATTATGTTTTCCCTTGGCTTCTTTAGCAGCCATAACATCCACCACAGACTCAAGCCCAACCAAAAGCATGAAGTCTTGGCTGCCAAGGCTTGGAATAAATGACCATTCAGGAGGAGGTGGCTTTGGTGGTGGTATCTGAAGCAGTGTCCTTTCCAACTGCTTTCGTAGTGCCATCTTGGCTGCAGCTTGTTTCCCACCTGGACTTTGCTGATGAGAACTACTAGGCAAGTGATGCTGAAATGACACATATCCACTACTGGCTGGGAGGCTGCTAACATTGTTGGCTCTGACAGGGGTAGGGCGGACAGGGGCAGGCTGATTTGCTGCAGAATATGCTGGACTGCCTCTGCCTCCACTGTGGGGGTACAGAGGAGTAGGCTGAATTAGATTTGCCATGCAGGTGACAACATTTTGCAGATCTGCAATTGCAGATGATCCAGGTTTTGAATGTGACTGAGTTGAATGTTGATGAATGGACTGCTGCACTGCAAACTCTTTCAGGGTCTGGGCTGCAGGACCTAAAAATTTTGAAGATCCAGAGTTTGAGGACTGTGATTGAGCATTACTACTTCCTTTTGGAAGCAGCCTTGGCTGTCCTGGAACATCCCTGGGTGGATGGAAAGTAGAAGTGGCTAGTACTGTTGAGGCCTTCAAAGGTGGTGGGGGAGGAAGATTCTGACCTTTTTTAGGTGGAAGCTGCATAGAGGACTTCATAGGTTGGGAAGAGGCTCCTTGTGTCTGTACCTTCTCCACATTTTCTTTTTGAAATTTGGAGCTACCTTTGACATCATTTTGTGCAGCATGTAGTTGTTTCAACAAGAGAAGTTTGGCTTCTTCTTGCTTCAGTTCATTTCTAAGGTGTGCAATCAATTTTTCTTTAGCTTGAAGATCATCATCATTTTCATCAGACAGAGGGGAATCTGGCCTCGAGCCATCACTAGTATTACCATTAGTGATTTTGACATCACCCTTGACCTCACCATTGTTCTTTTTCCTGCTGTCCAAAGAGGATAGCTTTGGTATTTTCAAGAATTCAACAATACTTTCCTTAGCTCTGTGGGATATCAAAGGTTTTCTCTCAACCCCATTTGCATTTGCAGATGGTGTGCTATTCTCCATGTTGCTTGTCTCCTTTTTGTTAAGTTCTTTCACAGAACTCAAACCCAACTGTGCGAGGAGATCCTCCTGGGAGATACACTCATCCAAGTCTGAATCTACTTTTGGCTCTGTAGCAACCTTAATTTGTTTAGAATCCTGTTCAAGGGATTCTGTTTGATTCACTTGCAATTTGCTTTTTACAACATCAGGGAATGTTTCTGCCTCCTCCTTTTTTACAACAGGTTCCACAGTGTCTGTCTTAAGTTCCTTGTCTGAATCATCATCAGATGACGAAGATGATATTACAACTAGTTCACTGTCTTTCTTTGTTGACCTGCCAAAAGAAAACAGTACCATTTTTGCATGGATGAGCATATATTTAAAAATTCAAACTAGCTGTTTAGCATGCTGATAGTTATCCTTCTTAAAAGGCTCCAAAATATTGAAGTCCATGGGCTAATATTAGCACAAGTCCTTCATAAAGCTCACTACACAAATCTGTTCTTTGTTAAACTACTTCTTTTTATCTAAGGGGTTACTTTAGAATTTGCTCAGTTTCCTCACCAACTGGCTAATTTAAGTACTAGTTAAAGATTCATTTAGTTCATAGTGTTCCAAATAAATTTTCACTCAGCTTTACTTCCATACAAATTTTCATAGTTCAAAGAAAAATTCCTTGCAAAATATCATGTTTGTGGTTTTGATATTAAAGCTTTCAAGTGAGGGTTACAAGTGAGGTTCTCAGCACAAAGTCACGGAAGATAATTTTGTATTAACTAGTGCAAAGATCTCAAAACACATACATGCATGACAAAAAGGTCCAAAAAAGGTAAATGTAACAGAACATTGAGAATATATATGAATATAATCTCTTACTTCAACTTGTAGTAGTTGCTCAGTGGCATAAGTACACAGTTGTACAATAACAAAGATACCTGAACCTACAGTCCTTTGGAACTTTAGACTAAGTTGAGTTCAAACAATCAAACACAGCCTTGAAAATTAACAGTTCAGTTCATAGTTTGACATATGGTACCCTAACATTCAACAAGTAACATCACTGGCAAAGCCATTACAGGAGCAAGAAATTATGAACTGATGTACAAATGAGAGCTTAAAAATAAAGATAAATAAAAATACCCAAATTCTGAGTTATCAAACTAAGCATTTCTTTTTCCTAATTGTAGACTACACTACTTTCATCTAACATTCGAACCCAAAACATTATCTATGAGCTATTTAATAGAGACCAGTTACATATGGCTGTGTCAAATTTGAAACTTTCAATTATCTATTTGGAGCACAGAAAAGATTGAGTATAGTGGTTAACTCTAGCAACAACCAAACTGTAACCACTGATAACTGGAACGTGGTTTTGGTGAGAGATTAGAAGCCAGAGAAAATGAATTCTACATGTATTTGAAACTTTAAAAAGTCCCTCAAAAAGAAAAATGCGAGGAACATGCAAGAAAAGCTGTGATGTGATGCACAATTAATTGACATTGGACAAGACTGGCATCTGTTTTTATGCTTTAACACTGTAATTTAACGGAAAACGAATCATCTTTTCAGGATGTGATGAATGACTCAGAAATTCAGACAAGCATTTTAAAAAGACAAAAGACCACCGAGATGAGGATCTTTGAAAGGAAACGACTTGAAACCCTTTTAAATTTTATAAATGAGTGGAGCACGATTAATCTGAAACGATAAGAGATTTCTATTTCAAATTCCGTTCCTACGTGTTCCATCCTTAAATGAAAAATAACATGACAGAAGATATAACTATCCACAGCAAGGGTCGATCTTTAATATTCTTAAGAAAAAGGCTTTGTCAAGACGCGATTAAAGGAATTACTCAGTATGTTGGCTCGTGTTGCAGGTGTGACGTTAAGATTAAGGCAGCACAAAGACGAACTCGAGTGGAAGATGTTCATTAAGCAAAGGAATTATGAAGCCATACATTCGACAGCAAATCAAAAAAAATTCATCAAGTATTCGACAAGACACCTTTTCATTACAACACGTGTATACCGGTAAGATCGTGCAAACCACATTTCCTCATCATCATAGCGTTAGATTCCTCAATTCGATTTCAAGGAACATCAAATTGTTCCACAGTATTATTTTTGAGGGAAGAATAAATTTTACTCACTTTGAGTTTTGCTCGTCGCTGGATTCGACTGTTTTTTTATCCAAAGCCATGTCAACTGATGATTGACCCTGTTCGCCAGTAGTACAACTGTTTACATCATCTTTCTCATCGGAGTTTGGCGATAATTTTATTCGCTTGGAACCCTTTGATACAGCTTGTGATGCCATCCCTATTTATACAAGATATTTCCAAGTTAGAGGTTATCTTGGAAATTTTACGATTCGACAGAACTCACATAGAATTTTGAATCATAACAAAGACAGTGATCTCCCATAAATTTGCCGGCAAAATGTAGAAACAGCGGCTTTCCCCGCGTGACAGCCTACGTAGTAGATTTCTTTACCTACCGATAAAAAGTGAAGCCAAATACTTTAAATACAAAAATGCTGAAAAATAACCATGACCAAAAACCATAATGACCAAAATATGGTCCTTCGTTTGCGGTATTTCTCAGAGTAATAAGAATTTGGCGCCAATGCAATATGGCCGACACGACACGAGCTACTTGTAACGGAAGAGACACCCGCCGCTCAATCTGTAAAATTTTTCGCCGCTATTCCACTGGCGATGGTGAAAATAATTCAAACCAAAAATACCTTGTTCTCCGTTGAGGTATTTTAAGAACAAAACTCCACATTCACAAGATAGGAAGCTCTATTCGTCCAGTTGAACGTGACCGACTCGAGGACGAGGCTGGCACAAAATTATAATTTGTGCAGCGAATGGTAAAAAAAGTGATTATTCAGTCTGCATTGAACAGCGACAGTAGATTGCTCGAGCAGTTTCTGTTTCCGTTCTTCGATTTGTGGTTACTTGGTGGACCTTTCTTCGTCGAGGAAGGCTGTAAAGATAATTCACGAACTTCAGAGACCAACTGAAAACGGAGTTCCTTTCATTCGAAAGCCATGTGGTGTTTTGCAACAGCGGACACGACACATACAATGGCGGTGAATTGAAGGTTAGTCGTTCGTTGAATTATATTGAATTGCGCCCTTGCCCGGCTGAATATGGTTATAAAATAAACTGTGAATCCTCGTGGGACTTAATACTCGAAAGTGACACCGAAGGCCTTCCTTGATTTCCTCTTGGCGAGCAGAAAAGTATTTGGGATTTTCAAGCAACAGAGGCAGGGGCGGGAACATGAAATCAAACGCCACACAACCTTCTGATAGACGTGTGCACAAAGAGTCGGCTCCCACACCCGCTGCGTTGAAACGACAACCTGTCAATCAGCTGCTAAATAGACCAATCAAATTCTGGAAAACGCTATCAGATCTTCTTGTTGCCTGAGCGACGAAGCTGTACAGTAAAGGGATGACGTAATGGACTTGACATCCGGGAAAGTGGTCAAACCGGTTTGACAAGTTTATGTGCAGGTGTTATTGGCAGTACTCGTGACGTTTACTAATCCACTTATGATAACACCTTGTGATTGGTTGGATGCCGTTGGGTAATTGGCGGCAGGCAGTAAAAGACTCGATAAACAATCAGTAATCTTTCCTCGCCTTGCCACAAACAAAAAGTACCGAAGTAGTTGAACTGTTACCACTTGGCAATGATGCAGGAAAGAGGTGCTGCACCCCTGGCAGCCCAGATGGTACTACTTGTCGTTTTCATCCCAGAAAACTCATCACTTACTTTGGAAAGGGTGATTCCCCTTTGAAATAAAAAGCTTCAGTGTTCATGATCATGAGGGGTGTACATGGGCCATCCCAACTTGGTAGATTCTTTGCACCCAACCCCAGCCAAATTGTACCCTTCTGCAGCCTTCGGTATTGCTACTACATGATTTAAAGTGGTTGTACACATTTTTGTGAAAACTTTGTGAATGTCAAAATTTTGTTACAAATGCAGGAAAATTGCACGGTAAGTGACCCGGAAAAAGACGAGCCGGTCAATTTTGTCAATTGACAGGTGAGGATTTTCGAAATGCTTCAATTGTTTCTCAAAACGAAAGACTTGTATCCCTCAGTAAACTGTACTGTCGCACGAGATGTACTTTCACGTCACATGTATAAACTCTCCGTGGAATTCGAAAACTTAATTTATGCGAGGACCAGAGAACGTTGTCAATATGCAATTGTTTGCTTTCAATAAGTCATTATACGCACGATTGATCAGCGAATGTTCATTGGATACTTAACCACTAAAAACAACAATGCTTGTCAATTTCAATTACTTTTGTTTGGGATTTGTAAATGATATGGCTTTCCGTATTAAATTTGAAATGTCAATCCAAATATAGCACATTCAGTAAACGTTCGAAAATTCACGCCTTCGTAACTGTCTCCAAATATTTTTGTACTTTTGAATGTTGCGAAGCCTTCCTAAAGCCATTCGATTTTAAGTTCAGCCAAGTCACGGAAATCAGTGAAATTTGCAAACACAGCGTTTTTTTTAAATTTTTGTTACTAAATGTCAAGTGCAGAGTCACCTTTCTCTTTTGAAGATTCGGAACATTGCGAGGAAAAGATACTGTAGTACGACAGAGAAAAAAAGAGATAACGAAATATATATTTACTATTTTCATAAAATTGTCAAAGAACGTTGAAATATATAACTACATCAGAGGTTTCCTGACCCTTAAAACGTTTTCTTTAAATTGATTGATCATAACTTTAAAGTAACGAAAATAAGTTGTTTCTAAGTGATCACGGGAGTAAACATTTTCACCTTAATCGAAACAAAAACGTAAAATGCACCGGACAAAACATTCAGGCAGAAGAGAGATAAGAACACATTAATACAAAATAAATATAAATTCGAGATAAAAACCATAAACCTTATAAACTACATCGATTTTCATCAGATAAAACCTGATAAGGTATAACAGATCTTGTGGCAAAAATCAATTATAAAACATGGCTCTCTTTTTGGGGCTTTTAAAGGAAAAAATAAACAGCTGTCTTTTCTATTTGGACTAGCTTTCCCTAAGGTCACCTTTATACAACATGAAACCCTATGGAGAATAAGCAATATTGCCAACAATAGATTTATCTAAATGAAAAGCAAAATCTTTTGAAAGTGAGAATTTTGAGAAGTATCAGACAATTGCTAGACTTATCAATACAATAACAGTGATTCATATCAAAAACTGAGATCTCAGGAAGTAAGGTAATACATTATGCAAAATTTAATTGTATACTAAATACAAATGCTGATAATTATCGTTGAAAAAATAATTTACAAAATATTCAATAAAGAATTTGAACTCCTCAGAACAGATGATTACAGAGAGTAAAACTGCATTATAAAATCAATCAATATGGTTGCTGTTAACAATCTCATTAAAGTTGAAGAACACAAATTGTAATTGATGAATTCCTTATTTTCCTGGAAATGTCAGGTTGCCTGAGGAATGAGGACAGCAGAACACCTTTAAATAACTTACGAAAAGAGCGCAAAAAAAAGGAGAGGTACCATTTTCATTACACCTTTGACCCCTGAGAGTGACTCGCATCTAATTCCCGCTTAGAATGTCACCTCTGAATCACATTAAGGTCATAATGATAAAGGAAATGATCACCAACTGGAGAGCTCTTGATTGTTAACCCTGTCACTCTCAAGATCTCATTTGTATTTCTCCTTACTTTCTGCCATACAAATTCTGATAATGTGAGTTCAGATAATTTGATATTGGATCAACTAATAATCAACTAATAATCTCCTAATTGACATTTTCCTTTGTTCTTATTACCTGTGTACTTTATATTGTAAGGAGAAATTCTGCTTTGGTCACCGATGGGAGTTAATGAGTTAAACAAATTCTCCTTGTCAGCACCTTAAGAAATGTATAGAGAACAGTATAGAGAATATGCATGCTGATGTTAGGGTGTTAAGGGTTTGTTGAGACACCTTTCCTATAAGATAAGAACAACTTCAGGAACACTTCATCATCATAATTTTATTTGCCTCTTTAACCATAATAATAAATACATTTACAGCATGATAATATTACATGAGAAGACCTAAAGTCCCCCCCCCCCAAGCTTATGGGAGGAGCCATCTCACTTGCTACAGTAGTTTTATAAAATTACCAGTACTGCTGATAATGTGCAGCTTGGCTAATTCAGTGATTATTTCAGTAAAACCCTTCTCATTTTTGTCTAAGAGCTATACCATTACATTGCTTGGGAGGCAATTTCACTGATTCTTAACTGAAATTTGCTTTACAATTTTTATTGGCAAACATAACTGAAGGATGGCACTAAACACAGTGTAAACATACAGATTCTTTCATAATTGTCTACTAGGGTGTGTAAAATAAAATCCTGACTGACAGAAATTATCAACAACTTTAAACTTGTTGTACACAGGGTGATTCATCAGCTTGAAGGGAACTAACATAACTATGAAGAACAAATCCTTTGGACTTCCCCATTCTTAATTTTAAAAAAAACTTTCAATATGCAAGGAGTCCCTGTTCCAGTTTTTGGGCAAAAGATGAGAAAAGACCTGTTGCACAAAAAATTGGTTCAGGAACTACATTTACAGCAAAGGCTAAGGGAAGGGGTTTGGAGGAAAAGAGGGGACTTGCTCACTTTAGGTGGACCAACCTTCAGTGATATTCACTTCCTGTAATGGCAAGCAGCAAATTGGTAAAAACTAATAGTACATGAAAAAGTTACTCTTTCACTAGCTTATTGCATGCGCATGTTTGGATTTCATTACTAGCTTTGACAATTCAGATTGATTTTGATTTTAAGTAATAGAAAGACTATTCATAAATTAGGTATATATTTATGTACATATTTACATATTCTCTCAAATTAAATTATTTTGTACTTGTGCTCAAATTAAAAAAATATTTATGAAAATTAATGAGAGAAGTCTTCATGAAAAAAGTCCATCAATGCTTTGTACATTATGAAGTGTTTGTATATGGTGACAACAATCCTTTTAATGCCACTGTCAGACTGAGTAAAGTAGTTGTTTCTTGGTTATCCTATGGTCTGCAGTTTTCCATGACATCATTGTTGAAAACAATGTAGAAATACTTGGATCTCACAAGTAATATACAGATTCATGGATAGGTGAACAAATTGAGTCATAAAATTAGAATCGTCTTGAAAAACTCAAACTGTCATACTAAGGATGTCACCATTTATAAAGAGATGCCAATGAAAACTATTCACAATAAACATTTGATGATGATAACCATCCCACCATTTGGAATCTGGAAAAGGGTATTTGAAAACATTTACATGTATGAACATACACATATGTCTATGTTTCTATAGTATTGCTATATATTTTCAGTGTGGATAAGTAATGAAATTTTATCACAATGCACCAATCAACTGTTCTCTCATTTGAGACAAGTCCAGATCCAAGAATGTTACATCATGCTACTAGGCCCAGCTTGAGGAAAGGTTGTTAGCAGACCTGTTGTCTGCTTGGTTGCAGATTGTCTTGGAGGGCTGATACCACCAAGCCACTATAAGGTAATACAATACACATACAAGTTAGAAAACCGAACAAATTGTAAGCATTTGAGAAAATGCACTTTGAGAAGTAATCTGAGAAAACACCACCAAAACAGCAACATGATAGTGTTCTCTTGCACAAAAAATCCTTAAAACTGCCCAACAATAAAAAAATGCCACCTGCATTCAAATCAATCATGTGCATCACCTGCTAGTGAGCCCACAAATTTACAAGTGTATGGATATGTGTGCCTCACTTCTGCTTACTTGTCTGTTTACTTAGTACTCACAACACATCATTCATTTAATCAAATAAATGTTGTTATCAATGAAGGAAATCATTCCACTGAACCTCAGTAAGTCTGTGCTCTGGCATCTGACCAGCTTGCATATGACCTGAGAGAAAGAGATAAAATGCAAATTTAAAACTTAAACTTACCCCTGAACAAAACAAAGTACTATTTGCACTTCACAGACAAGAAATAAAAAATTTCAGTCCATCCATGAGAAACAAGCAAGAACTTTCACTTTATATTATAAATTACCACAAGGGATCATAATCTAGCAGCTATGTAAAGTTTAACAAATTATTTTGAATAATAAAATATCAAAACATCATTGATAATTGACCATATTGTTCAATAATACTGATGACATTCTGATCAGTACAGGCCTTGATAACAAGTTTTAAAATCATTTATGTGTCTTTGAGAATCACAATTAACTTGAAACAGTGTATTTTACTAACACAAAGAGTACAATTCAACACAATCAACAGCATTATTAGACAATTACTTACTTTCCAACAATTGCTTGGTAAGGCTATTGTGTAGCTGATAGTATTCACTGGCAGAAACAGGGTCACCCATGATTCCATACAGATCTGATGATAACAAATCATTATAACCCAATATAAAGCCCTCCACGCAAGTTTTAAGAACATGTGCTGCTGTACTTCTAGACAGAAAACATACCTTGCCAACAATTTTCCCATTTTTTGAATGTATCAAGGGCATTAAGGCCATTTTGTTATTCTTCAAGCCTGCCCCTCCCTGCCCTTGCCTGCCCCTTCCCTACCCCCTCCCATAAGGATAAAGATCACCAAAAACCCTATGTGAGATCTAACAACCATCACATAGAAGGCTCTACCAGAACTCCATGCATCACCCTATAATAATGTAAAACTGACTCCTTTGCACACCTCTAAGCAGATCTACATGTACATGTATTTGTTTAATAATACCTCAATCAAATTGTCTTTAAATTTCAATTACATGTAGCACATGTATAGGTAACAACATGATTTCAAACTGTGTAATTTGGTGCTAATGAGCACAAGTAAATTGGCAAAGATAACAAAATTGCTCCACCAAGTGCAATTTGTGGTCTTTGAAAATTTTATAAGTGCTTATTTACACCACATTCCATATAAAATCATTTAGTTACTTGTTAATATTTAACATGAAAAATACATCACAGAAAGTCAAGACAAATAAAATTTTGGCAGTGCAGGCATGCTTTTTGCAATTTGCACTCATGTTACTACTTTGCACTCATGTTACAACTTTGGACTTGTGTTATAACTTTGCACTTGTGTTACATGAAAAATGCACTAGTTTTCAGCCAAACAGACGTGCATAATTTTTTTACATATATTATCAACTTGATTATTTCACTGACCTCTCAGAAGTGATGCAGCCCACATATTAATGTAAGAGTCTGGTATACGGCCAGCCAGTTGATTTGCAGGCAAAGCCATGTCAAGGGCCTCCTACAATTAGTAAATAAATATTAAGTGAATAAATATGTCAAAAATAAACAAGTGAATGAATAAATAAATGTATACATAATGATGAAGATGATGATCATCATACATGTAATAATAAAAAACAAGCAAACAAACAAACAATGCACAACCTGGGAAATCCCTTGAGATAAAAATGTGCTTCCTAGCAAGACCAATGAACAAGCTGTTAGTCTGTTGAGATCTTCAGAATTTGCCATCTTTAAAGTTTCACGCAGGTATTTTCTGTCGAAAAGATTGCAAATAACAAAACTATCATGAGAAATCTGAGTTGTCTAAATTTACCAGCTAAAAAATTACAACATAGGAAAAACAAAAGGAAAAGAATTGCAACCCAACATAATGATTTACACCATAAACATACTTGGCATCCATGAAATGTGAATCAAAGAATGATTGTAATCCTCTGATATAGTAGTAACCTGCCTGGTGACTGTATGACCTTGGCATGAGAAAAATCAAAACAATAAAAAAACATACCAATATACAATTCATTTTGAACTAAACAAGTTCTTATAATTTAAAAAAAAAAAAAATGGATTGCAATTTCCAGTCTTAAATTCATGATGCCATGGTTTCTTTTTCACACAAATTACTCCCTAATAACAAAATTAATGGATGTTCAAAGTAAAAAAAAAAAAAAAAAAAACTACAAGCAAGTATAATAGATTTACAAGATGTGTTTGTATTCATCTCTGTTACACAGATCAAGGCTATAACTTTGCAATGTAGAGCCAACATCAATATTGTCCATTGCAATGTTTTGCTGATAGTAGAGCAGTCAAAACAATGTAATCAATACAATTTACCGGTAATGACTACATACCATGAGACAACAAAATACCGACAGTAGTTATTCACTTCTATAAAGATCATCATGTCCAAAGAATTTGAAGGTTTGAAACTCATTATTTTGAACCATTCCTCATAAAAATTATTTTACATTTGTGATTCATTTGGTTTGTTCCGGACCAGTAACAATACATGTGAGAACTCCAAAACAATACACATGAAAATTCCAAAACAAAGGGAAAAAAAATAGAATACTGAAGCTACAGCAATTAAATGCACTCAGTAGAAAACTATGCAAAGAAAAACAGTGAAACTGAAAACACATATTTCAAGGTTGTTGAAATTAAACTTAACATATGATTTTGTCTTTACCCTGAAGGAAGCTGATCTGGTCTTATCTTTGCTAAAAGATTTTGGAGCTGCAAAGAAAATTCATAACATCTAATCAACACAGCATATCTGGTAAGAAATGACCAAAGTAAAAAATTCCCAAAGATACTCATTATGTATCAAGGGTGTTTGGAAATTTAACCATTTCTTTTCAGCTGAGAGAGAAAAAAACGGAAAAAAATATATAACCAAGGCTTCATACCTTGAAGCAACTTCAGTCATCAACACCAAAGGAAAAAAAAATAGTTCTGTTTTACTTTCCCTACCTTTATATTTTGATTTCCTCCCATTCCAGATCGAATGTAGATAATTGCCATATTCAAACCAATGAAATTTCTCAGTTCTGGCTCTCTGCTGGTCTAAAGGTAAAAGTACTGAGCTAGCATCTCCTGAGTTGATATCTACATCTTCAATAACTATGAGCTGTCACTGAATGACAATTAATTAAGCTACACATATGTATACAAGCTTCAGAGCAATCATGATATTTCATGTTAAATGTAATTCACAGCTACTGTTTTAAAATGAAATTAACTGTTTCCTCACAGCTGATCATCAAAATCTTGAAGTTTAAAAAGTTCTTCAAAACTCAATTTTTGACAAATCCAAACAGGAAACTTAAGCCCCAAAACTTGATTCTCAAAAGTTTCAAAAATAAAGAATTGAGTTTTGAGTGGAGAATGTCAACTTACATTCAAGAAGCCCTGCACATACATGTACATACCTCAAAGGCAACATTGAATTGTGCCACTGCTGAATCCATAAGATTCATGGACATTGCATATAAACCCTGAAAAGAGAAAGTAACATGATTATAAAGTCTTTGTTTTTTGGTGACCATCACTTGGATTAGGGTGGAAAAAGATTTATTCAATACTGGTAACAATAGAAAAATGATAAAAAGCAATAAATGATCATCATTAAGTGTACCAAAAGAGTGTGAATGACAGATTGATGGGCTGTTAAAAACTTTCCATCTTGTTGAGCAATTTGATAAACTTGTGAAATCTAAAATAAAAAAAATCAAAGAATCAATTAGTCAGTTGGTATGTCAGTCAGTCAGTCAGTCAGTTGATCAATCACTCAGTCAGTCAGTCAGTCAGTCAGTCAGTAAATCAGTAAATACATCAGTCTAATGAGTAAGTAAAATGTACAATTATTTTACATACACTCAGACAAATTTTTATGCAAAATCTATGGTGAGCTGAATTTAACACAAAAAAGAAATTGTTTGACACATAAACACAAGTAAATCTTCTTGGCCTTTAGTTTGAAAAACAGAACATGATATTAAATAAATGAAAAAAAAAAAAAGGATTACTTTTCCCATTTTTTTGCTCTGTCGCTACTGTAATTTTGCCTTCTGTTATCAGGCTCTGTTTTATTAACTGAATGCCTAGGACAGGCTATTTATGCAATAGCAATCATTCAAAAATTATTGCAAATAGAACAGAGATAGCAAAATGAACCTCTTTTATAGCTTGTGGCATCTGTCCTTGCACCATTCTACAAAGAATCATGTGTTCTAGAAGCACCAGTTTAAAAGTTGATAACAGTCCAGAGATTGGTTCAGCAGCTGTAGACAGTAACACACAAAAAAAACATTTAACTCTTCCACAAGATCCTTCAAAACATTGGCATCTACTGACGTATACATTATAAGACATTCTTTGAATCAGAAACTCTAAGGATTTGTACAAGAAAATTTAGAATAATTCCAAAGTTAGATCTTTGTGCTCCTAACTGTTTGTTAGGAGCACAAACTTCACTAATTGTCTGTTTAGTGAAGTTTGTTCATTAAGAACCTTACAGCCACAGTAAATACATCTATGGCAGATGTCAAGGAGATCCCAACCCAGAGTATCAACTGAATGTAAAAAAGTCTTCTTTTCTCTTTCAAAGTCAACTTATAACTACATGTACATGTACATGTACATGTATGTCAATGCATGTTAACATGCATGTACAACAGTTACAATAATAATACATCTGAAATTGAAAAACATGCTCACCTTTTAACCTTTGCACTTGAAGGAGAGCCTTCTCACTGTATTTGATTGCCTTTTCCATAGACCCCGAATACATGGAGTGCATTACAGTTACCTTGAATATTTCAACAATGCAGTTATAAAGAGTAAAAAGTTATTCACAGTGTTATAGTGCAGACTCAAAGGTTAAGTATTTCCTTTCTATATTCTATGCAGAGACAAGGGCCCACTTCAATTAAACCCACTCAGTTTACTCTGCATTTGATTTACTACTCTGCAAGGTGCATGTGAATAAGAAGTAAATTCCAAATGCTGAGGAAATTTACAAAACACAAAAACACTCACAGGGAAAAGGTTTACATAGAAGCAAAAATAAAACACACCACTAAAAGGGGCATGAAACATGAAATTTATAAGGCAGCATAGTTTACCTAAACCACAAATAATGGTGGAGAAATGATGTGTGAAAAAATGAAAAGAATAAATGCAAATTAATGTGTAGGAAAAATACAAGAAAAAAATCAAGAAAATAACAAATTTGCCACAACATTTTTTACAATGTTCTCTCTGTTTCTCAATTAAATTTTTTTTTACAGTAAAAGGAACAGAGAGTCCAAGGAACACAATGTATTCTATAAAAAGGGATTTATCCTTACTTAAGTTTGCTAACTACCATACATTGTTTAATTTAATCCTGAAACCCCCAAGACTGATAAGCATCGTATTTCTCCCAACAGTATCTCTTCAAAAATGAACATTAAGGTCTGGAGAATAAAGGAAATGATCAAAAACTCAAGAGGCTCTTATTGTTGGACAAATTTCTTCTTGTGAGGACCATAGCAAATGTATAGAGAAGAATAAGGAGAACTTGCATTTTGATGTTCAGGTATAAAAGGTTAGATAATCAATGCTAAAAACTGCACAAGACAGTTCAATCTCTTTGTTATTTATACTGGTGTTACATCGAATATTAAACTATGTCTCACAAATGAGATGGATATTAGACTCTTACCAAATAAACCAGAACACAAAGATGTTCTTTAGTGAGCCATTCAAAGCGTTCTGCCTCATGGATTTGTGATTCTGCAAAAATAAAATCAAAAAGGCAATTGAAAGTTATATCAAGCACTGACTCTATTTACATATATAGTTAGATGAGTTTTGATGCCATCTTCGTTGTTTTCCACTTTTCCTAATCAGTCACCTGTCCCCTAGTAACTTCTTCCCACCGGAAAAATTATGCATGTTAAACTAGATGAAATAAATCTTTTCCACAAAAAAGTTCTAATTGATTTTGACTCTAACAATAAGCAGATCATTAGAATGTTAACAATGTTGTACTACCAGTTTATAACAAAGTAATAGAAGTCAGTGGCACAAAAAAAAAATGTAGACACCAGTGACTTTACCTACAAAATCATATTAAATTAAAGTAAACATACCATCCAAACTGAGAGTTGTCAAAAGTTGTATTGATTGTTGCAGTTGCTTTAAATGTGGTCGAACACTCTTTGCCTGTAAAAAGAATGAATATGGCAAATGATTGCAATCTCAGTCTTTTCACAAGTAGACACAATTTTTTTTATTTTTTATTAACACTGAAAGTGGTGGTAAAATAATAAAAAATGTAACTTTGATCATGCTAACTGCAAAAAAAATTAATTTCAATCATCAAAAACTGTTGCATTAATACACCATATAAGTGTGTACCTTTCCATAAGGGAGAAAGGACTACAACAATATGCAGAAGTGTACATTTTTACCTGTCCAAGTTTTAAAAAGGTCCACACTCTTAACAATAAGTAAAACACATGGATTGATTCTCGCTGGTAATTTGAAATGTTCCATCGTTCCAAAACACTTGCAATCATGGACAAGATGGAAGTTGCGTGATTCAATTCTTTAATCATCATAAATGCCTATTGAAAGACAAATGCAAAGATACATCGTCAATAGTGAGATTACACAGTATACTGTATACAGAGCTCACCAACAGTTGCCCTGATTTGAAAAAGAGCAAAAGAAATTATTCAAACATTGAGTCAATTGTCTTGGAGGGTAGATACTGTCAGGGTAGCAACAGAGGATTACAGCAATATTTTTAGCAGCAATATTTGTTTTGAGCCCCTGTCAGCAAACACCAACAAAACAGTGTGTGGAATGATTACTGACCCAAAATACCCAAAGGAGGGAGGTAGATGAAGTACAAGCAAGGTAGCAAAGCAAATATAGGTAATAAGTAACATGATTTGTAGTCTTTGAAAAATTTACAAGTGTTTATTTGCACCAAATTGCACTCAAAATCATGTTGTTACTTGTTAGTAATTAACATGAAAAACCCATCACAGAAAGTCAAGATGGATGAAATTTTGGCAGAGCATGTACGCTATCTGTAATTTGCACTCATGTTACATGAAAAAGGACATGTTTTCAGCCAATCAGATGTACATAACTTTTTCATATACATTATTAATTGAGAAACAGCACTGGTGAATGCTCCTTGAGCCTTCCCTTCCCCACCTTTGCTGAAACCCCATCACAGCTCATTACTTTACAAGTTTATGGGTTTCTGTGTTTGACAGTAACATTACCTTTATTTTTCCTTACAAAAGGAAAAGATTCCAAGAAAATTAGATACCAAAAGTTAAGGAATGCATTCTTGCATCTTCTGCCTTTACTTTAAAATCAACAAGTAAACCACATCTGAAATTATTCTACAATTGGAAAAAGTAAGTTATGAGAATCATACCATAGCTCTGCTCAATGCAAAAAGACACCTGAAACAAAATGATCAAAATCAGTTCATTCAAATTCTAATTTCCAATTGAAAATTTTTAACTAAGTACATGCAGTGGAGTTTAATTTACATGATTTAAACAAGTGTCATCTGAAATGATGAACCATAACAAAACTATGAAAATAAATTATGTAATCTACATGTAATGACACATAACCATTCCATTTAACCAAAATGACCAAAAGAAAAACAATTTATTGATAGATTTCATGCAATTCCTTTATTCCTACCAATTAGAGCATGTAATGCAAATTTCTCACTTCATGTAATGTGAACAACACTGTTCTGCAAATCTCTCTCCCATTTCCAGGACTTCTGTTGCAGCCTTCAGCTCTTTGTCATTCGCATGCACATCCTGAAATAAATCAACAATTATATTTCCAGTGATAAATTCTCCGCAAAATTCAAATTACTTCTTTTTAAGACTAAAAATGTACCCATGATATTACACTGCAAGCTTTGTTGCAGAGTAACTCTTAAACCTTTAACTCCCAAGATTTGATTGTTAATTCTCCCCTTTAGCTGCTACACATTTCCTTGTGAATTAGTGACCAGAATTTGTTGTTTGAATGGAATGAGAAAACAACTTCTACCTGACACATTTGAGTATTCTCATTACCTGTTTGCTGGATATTGCATGGATATTGTAGGGAGAAGTTACTGGTTTATCATTTCTGGGAATTAATGGGTTAATAGAAGCTATAATTAATCTATTAACCCTTTAACTCCCATATCAAATTGTTAATTCTCCTTATTGTCAACTGTATGATTCATATAATGTTAGTTCAGAAAATTTAGTATCGAATCAAATAATTATCCCCAAATTGATATTTTTCTTTATTCTCATCACTTATCTGGTTAACATTATATTGATATTGTAAGGAGAAACTCTGTCTTGTTCACTCATGGAAGTCAAAGGGTTCAGTATATGGACAATATTAATGCCATAATCAAGTACACTTAATTCTCTTAATATAAAAGTGGAATGACTAACACACCATTTTAGATTGTGAACAATTCACACAAAATATGGCAAACTAACAAGCAATTCATTGTGAAATTGCAGTAAGCACTTACTGCAGCTCCAGATGAAGACTTTTCTTCACTTTTCCCTATACTTTTAAATATTTATCTCTTAGCACTTCCATGTCTGAAAAACTAGTTTGCTAATTTCCATGCTACAAAAGATGCATTTCCAGCCCTGGTTTCTCCAGCCAAGCTCAAAGAACTACGTGTCAACATAAAAATATTTTTGCTACCACACACAGGTCATGTAACTTCATAAATATACAGACATACATGTTATTTCCTTATGTGACAGAGTAGCCATTCATAATATTTCAAAACTTACAGCTAACTGGAAAGTGATCTTGAATTGCCAAAAAGGCAAAATGCTGGCATGGGCAACCTCTAGAGCCTGCCGCAGAGTAGACTTTGCTAGTTGATACTGGCTCTGAAAATTAATGTTTAAAAGTGAACTCACTGTTTAAAAAACATAATCAATGCCATGGTATTAAATTACTAGGCCCTTAAACAATTATTAACAAATTGGGTTGTATAACCTTGTCGATGTAATCATAAATATCACTTCAATAACTATCATAAACATCTACTCAGTAAATGTACCTGTTCTTTATAAATTTCTGTCAAAACGGACATGGCTTCCAACCGAATTTCTTCATAACCAATTCCCAGCTGACTCTGAGTTAAGTAAAGAAATGCTGTAATCTTGTGGACAATCGTTTATGTAATTTTATTTACTCTATTTCAAACCTGGTGAATTTTACTAGGACTCTTTCACCACACATTTTGCATAGAATTTCACCAGCATGTGAATTGAAAAGGATACAGATTGAGCTAGAACGACCTGTTGAGCGAAAAAATGTTAGAAGTCAAAATATGATAGAACCGATGAAGCAACAATGCTAACCAGTGAAACCTGTGAAGCTACGGTTACGGCAAAGTTATCACACTTTCCGATGAATTTTCAATCATCCGACTTCCACAAGGCGATCAGTTTAAGATCAATTACATAATTAAACAAAATAATACTACTACCAGCTCTCTTACTTAATAGAAATTAAACTCACCGCCTTTTCCAAATGTGACCGGGCCATGTCTATATTTTTCGTATGCGAATAAAGAAGCCTTCCAAGTTGTACATGCGTTTCAGCCTGGATTGCTGATGACGGTTGAAATTGAAATACAGATTGAAGGCACTGTATACATTGTCTTATCTTAGGTGGGTCAGACGTTCTGAATGTTTCTGCTAGGCCCAAAAGTCCGAGATACGTTACATCGTGACCACTTCCCGCTATCGCCGCCATATTGTTTTTGTCGATTTATTTAACGCCCACGATTTACAGCGGATTAAAGTGTATGTGGTAGTATGGGCGGCCGTCACCACCAAAAATACAAGGATGTCAAATAGATCAGCAAATACATAGATGGCTTAAGGATCAGTTGCAGGATAGCATAGCTAATAAAGGAATGGCATGGCCAAATTATAGACAGTCTAGTTTTCCTTAGTGAAACAGAACACCCTAAACATGAATAGTTTAGCCAAATGAGAAACGGTCTAGTAGCCCATGTTGAGTTGGAACATGAGATTGTGAAATGGACTAGCTCAATTACGAATAGCTTAGCACTCATTTGCAATACAGTACTCAAACGGTGTAGCGTTGCGTTAAACGGTTCAGGGTAACGTCGAGTAGTACAGCCTACGCACAAACGGTGTAGCGTTGCGTCAAATGGCTCAGCGTAATGTAGAATGGTACAGCGTACACACATATGGTGTAGCGCTGCGGGAAATGGCTCAGCGTAATGTCGAATGGTACAGCGTACATAAAAACAGTGTAACGTTGTGTGAAATGGCTCAGGGTAATGTCGAATGGTACAGCGTACATACAAACAGTGTAGCGTTGTGTGAAATGGCTTAGCGTAATGTCGAATGGTGCAGCGTACATACAAACAGTGTAGCATTGCGTGAAATGGCTTAGCGTAATGTCGAATGGTGCAGCGTACATACAAACAGTGTAGCGTTGCGTGAAGTGGCTTAGCATAATGTCGAATGGTACAGCGTACACACAAATGGTGTAGCGTTGCGTGAAATGGCTCAGCGTAATGTAGAATGGTACAACGTAGACACAAATAGTGTAGCGTTAGGTCGAATAGCTTTGCAAAACATCAGACGCTCTATCTGAACATTAAATTGCTTAGTATTACTTGAAATATTTCGATGTTGTGGCGAATCGTCGTGGCGTGACGTGAAGGCTATGCCACTCCTTTATTAGCTATGCTATCCTGCAACTGATCCTTAAGCCATCTGTGTATTAGCTGATCTATACAACATCCTTGTATTTTTGGTGGTGACGGCCGCCAAGGCATCTCGCCGAAACCACCAAAAATACAAACCGCAAATGGAACAGCGATCTGCTGGGGGCATGACGTCATCGAATGTGAAGACTGACACGAAACCATTACATGGCGTAGCCGCTGGGGTGTCTACAAAACGAAGACCGAAGACCGAAGACCGAAGACCGAAGACCGAAGACCGAAGACCGAAGACCGAAGACCGAAGACCGAAGACCGAAGACCGAAGACCGAAGACCGAAGACCGAAGACCGAAGACCGAAGACCGAAGACCGAAAAACGAAGACCGAAAAACGAAGACCGAAAAACGAAGACCCTAATTTTTTTGCCCGAATAAGGCACGGACAGTTAAAAAACTAACCCAAAGCGTTCCTCAGCACAAACCGATGTGAAATTAACAGGGGTCTTCGTTTTGTAGAAAAGCCCCCCTAAATCTACAAAACGAAGACCGAAGACCGAAGACCGAAGACCGAAGACCGAAGACCGAAGACCGAAGACCGAAGACCGAAAAACGAAGACCGAAAAACGAAGACCGAAAAACGAAGACCCTAATTTTTTTGCCCGAATAAGGCACGGACAGTTAAAAAACTAACCCAAAGCGTTCCTCAGCACAAACCGATGTGAAATTAATGTGACGCCAATTGACGCGAAATAACTGCGGCTTTTGTTTTCCGTTTAAAAAGAACCGTGTGGATCTAAAAAGTAAAGACCGTTGCTAAAACTGTTTGCGAGTAAACAAATAATTTAAAGCACTAAGGAAGACCGGGAGCGTTATTTGTTCTTATTTGGGTCATAATTGAATGTCTTCATTTGAAAAACTCTTTTTAGTTGGAACTCTTGTTGCTCTCACTTGACTTGTAAATTTCTCACTTTTTAGTCCGGAACCCGAAAAAAGGTAATTTACATTTTACCGGAAGTACAAACTTTCAGAGCAATTAACTGACACAAGCCAAACATTTCTGGAGAATAAAAAAACACAAATGAAACAATTTTTAAAATTTCTAAACAGACAAATACCTTTTCTCTGCAAGCTATTGACGTCAACTTTAGTGCCAACACGTACAACGGAACTTTTTGCCGGCTGATTGCACTCTACAGACATAAAGCTCATGAAATCTAGCCGCTTTTCACCAACCATAAATGATTGACAGTTCTCGCCTTTTTGCGTTTTGCATTTTGGCAAAAGCCTGACTTACCGCCGGCCTGATTATTTCGCTCTTCTTTGGTTGAATTGCGGTCATATCAAAATCTACAAAACGAAGACCGAAGACCGAAGACCCTAATTTTTTTGCCCGAATAAGGCACGGACAGTTAAAAAAACTAACCCAAAGCGTTCCTCAGCACCAACCGATGTGAAATTAACAGGGGTCTTCGTTTTGTAGACACCCCAGCGGCTACGCCATATAATGGTTTCGTGTCAGTCTTCACATTCGATGACGTCATGCCCCCAGCAGATCGCTGTTCCATTTGCGGTTTGTATTTTTGGTGGTTTCGGCGAGATGCCTTGGCGGCCGTCACCACCAAAAATACAAGGATGTCGTATAGATCAGCTAATACACAGATGGCTTAAGGATCAGTTGCAGGATAGCATAGCTAATAAAGGAGTGGCATAGCCTTCACGTCACGCCACGACGATTCGCCACAACATCGAAATATTTCAAGTAATACTAAGCAATTTAATGTTCAGATAGAGCGTCTGATGTTTTGCAAAGCTATTCGACCTAACGCTACACTATTTGTGTCTACGCTGTACCATTCTACATTACGCTGAGCCATTTCACGCAACGCTACACCATTTGTGTGTACGCTGTACCATTCGACATTATGCTAAGCCACTTCACGCAACGCTACACTGTTTGTATGTACGCTGCACCATTCGACATTACGCTAAGCCATTTCACGCAACGCTACACTGTTTGTATGTACGCTGCACCATTCGACATTACGCTAAGCCATTTCACGCAACGCTACACTGTTTGTATGTACGCTGTACCATTCGACATTACCCTGAGCCATTTCACACAACGTTACACTGTTTTTATGTACGCTGTACCATTCGACATTACGCTGAGCCATTTCCCGCAGCGCTACACCATATGTGTGTACGCTGTACCATTCTACATTACGCTGAGCCATTTGACGCAACGCTACACCGTTTGTGCGTAGGCTGTACTACTCGACGTTACCCTGAACCGTTTAACGCAACGCTACACCGTTTGAGTACTGTATTGCAAATGAGTGCTAAGCTATTCGTAATTGAGCTAGTCCATTTCACAATCTCATGTTCCAACTCAACATGGGCTACTAGACCGTTTCTCATTTGGCTAAACTATTCATGTTTAGGGTGTTCTGTTTCACTAAGGAAAACTAGACTGTCTATAATTTGGCCATGCCACTCCTTTATTAGCTATGCTATCCTGCAACTGATCCTTAAGCCATCTATGTATTTGCTGATCTATTTGACATCCTTGTATTTTTGGTGGTGACGGTGGTGCCATATGGTAGTATGTTACACTGAAATTAGACATCTTTGGCGCATGGTGGGATAATTATCGATAAATAATATTGAGCGTCTATCGTCTATTGGAAGACCATTCTTCATTGAGAGAAGGAAGCATCTTGCAAAAGAAATAGACCATCCTTTACCGCAAAAATACTTCAAGGAGTATTGTCAGCATTGTTTTATTTCGTTACTGGTTACGGATTGATCGAAAAAATGGTGAAAAATGGAAGGGTTGCGCAACCGCCACACTCGAAAAAATAATAAACTGAGAAGAATATCGTCGAAAATTTTAAAGAAAGAAATAAAAAAGAAATATTGAAAACTGGCCACTTTCCGTTGAATGAGCAGCGTTGCATGAGATCAAGAGAGGACTTTGTGAAATATAACGCCCCACAATATATATGAAACACAATATATACACAGCGGTTAAAGGTCGGGCATGCGCGAGGGAGGGGATCAATTCTCGTCGGCCGCACGCAAATTTTCCCGCGCAAAATCACAAGAAACAAACTCCCTGCAAAATAAGCGAAGGAAAGTTGAACTGTACATGGAAATCTGTAAAAGGAAACAAAAGAAGCAAAAAAGGAAAACTCGAGACTTTTCCAACGCAAAGCTCATTCAAGTACAGATTTTCTATTGATTTACCATTCAGTTTTAAGCTTTACCAAAAAAGTTATACGCTTTTAAAACACTCAGTGGCTTTTGGGATTTAGTTCTTAACTTGCGTGAGACAAGTAAAGTGAACTTGGTTCTGAGAGCCTGATGGGCTGTGTAGAAAAAACCAAAGCACACCTGAAATGAAAATAACTATGAAGATCCTAAAAATATTGAACAGTCTGAAACAAGGTAAGTATGATTCTCACGGATTGATTCATTTTACCTCTTGCATAATTCAAGGTTTCATGCCCTTCTTGAGAATGACATAACTTCCGAAATAAACATGCTATTCCAAGCGATTATATTTCTTACAACGAAGGTTTCTTGGTAATTTTGCGGAAGCCTAAAGAAAAATTGCAACAGTTTGTCAGTTTGTTTATTTTTGTTAAGTAAAAGCTAAACGAGTAAAGTAGATCCAAGCGAAACTTCGGATGAGTTAAGACTACTATTTTTAGATGAACAATCTTCGGGATTGTAAGTGTCATTTGTGTGTCTATGATTTTCTGAACATGTATGAGGCCATATATAGTGGCTGTCAAGTTAACGAAGGCTACACCAAGGAAAGTAAAATGAAAACGAATTTAAAAGCTGTTCACGTTGACTTGCTGAGTGACCAGAGATGGTTTCAGATCACGGAGAGGAAGTGATCTTATACCAAGAAAAACAAAACAAAAAACAAAAAAAATAAATAAAATAAAAAAATGGTAAATTTCGCAAATATCCCAGACCCATCTTGACCGAACAAGCCTAGTAATTAAGGGATTTCATGTATGTCAAAAAACTTGACATCGTAAAAGAATTCTTAAATACTCACGGAACATGTTCCTACCAAAGTCGTTGGTATGGTATTGTTACCATGTAAAAGTATGAGGTTATCCAGAGGTTGCGTATAACGCATCCCTGCTAGTAATTTGCATCAGGTGAAACAGTACAATTGAAGTGAATCGGCTTGTAGACTAAAAATTGTAGGTCAGTCATACGCATTAGTCGAGTTGGTAACAGTAATGAAATTCAGTTACTTGGAGTGGCTGAGTTTGTCAAATCAGGGTAGATACATAATAAAATAATGCTAGACTCGTAGCAACTTAGACGCAAAATCTCTGTTTAGGACTGGTTCACTATCAGTAAATTAGTATTCATCTTAAGGGAGCTTTTCTGGGAATTGCTGAACAAAAGAAAAATAAATTATCCGTCAACAGAAAGAAAAATAATTTGATGATTAACTCTGAGTATTAGTATTAAAAAGCAGATCGAAGTACGCCGGCGTGGGGGCCATTTCCGGGAAATACTAAGCAAATTTTCGCCGGGGAGGCTTCACTCTAGGGTATGAACGTTTTCTTCCTTTATAACTACTCTCTCCAAGAAGTTTTCTTTTCCTATATCCAGAATCAAAGTAACGTATCAATTTCCCAACCTGACTATGTGTTAGAATTTTGGAAAATAAAACAAAAGAAATCGTTTCGGTTTCAATCGAGCACTAGACCGAAACCAAAACCCATCCGATTCTTTGTTGAGTTGTACTAAAATTTTTCATTCTCAAGGGTATGAACGTTTTCCTCCTTTATAACTTATCTCTCCAAGAAGTTTTCTTTTCCTATATCCAGAATCAAAGTAACGTATCAATTTCCCAACCTGATTATGTGTCAATTTTGGAAAATAAAACAAAAGAAATCGTTTTGATTTCAATCGAGCACCAGACCGAAACCAAAACCCATCTGATTCTTTGTTGACTTGTACTAAAATTTTTCATTCTACGGAACCCCAGTTCAACTAGGAAACCCTTTCCCTTTTAAAAAACACCTTTACCCTGAAGGAGATAGCCGATTCAAGTGGAGCATCCCGGCTTTTGTCTGTTGTGGTAAATCTACTTCCGGCCCCTCCCACTTCCCGTCGCGTCATCATCTCATGATATCGAATGAATATTCGATATCATGAGATAGCACACTCCGACATCCGTCAGAAGGAGGTCATCTCGGGTAGATTTCCGATTACGAAATCCGAGCTCGCCCGATGTTGTCTTCGTGATGAAGGCCCTATTTAGCATATTAGACCCGCAAAACAGAGTAGAAACGAACACGTGCTTCGTTTTCGCTCATGACTTCGTATTAGGCGTAAGATATTGCTTTTTTTTTTTTCGTTGCTTACCTTTATTACAGACTCCACAAAATTTTTGCGATGCCTCCTTTTCACGGATGGCCGATTACAACTACAACATAGTAACACCTCCACGAAATCTGTCAAAAAGAGGATTTTAAAACACCGGAAATGGAGAGGAAAGATAAATGATACGGTCGATTAACTCCCAGACAATTGAATGGTCCAAACTAGCAAAGGCGGGAAATTTGTTATCGTGCGAGATATCAAAGTACCTGTTTGCTCACTCAATTCGTATTCAGCGTTCGGTCGTATTCCAATCGATAATTTCGCTTTCTGAACAAAATTTCCAATTCTATGATGGCACGTAAATTAACTTGTCAAGAAGTGAGTTTATTGTTTGAGAGAAAGTTGTCTGAAAGGTCAGGTCTCTCCTGAAGTCTACTATGAAAAATAATTCGCGCAGGATGAAAAAAAAGAAAGTAGACTATAAAAGGCTGCCAGTATCTCAGAAGAAAAATCCTTTCACTGGACGTGTAGGGGAAAGAGCAAACAACATGAAAAGGGGGTATAACGTCAGCTTGAACGATATAGAACGCCAACCCGCCAAACAGCCGAAACTCGCACACATCAAGAATGCCAACTCAAGCGCCGAGGCTCAAGTAAACATAAACCGCAGTGTGAACGTGAATAACTCTAATGGTTCAAATTCAAACGCCAATCAAACTGTAAAGGCAAGCACCCCTTACACACCTAACACGACCACATGCATCACCAGCACCGCAAACGCAAACACCATCTCCTCCATTAACACAACCTCGAGCACAACCAGCACTGCAAACACATGCATCATCCTTACAGTAAACGCGACAACGAACACAAACCTGGCCCAGCAAAATGAAAAAGATGATGAAGTAAAATTTGTAAAGACCTCTCACAGAAGCGCCTCAAAGGCCGGTAAATTCCATCTCTCGGAACAGGACATTAGCACCATTTCAACTGGAGACTGGCTCACCGACCATATTGTAGGTGCAGCTCAGTCTGTTCTGAGGGAACAGTTCCCTCACGCAAGAGGATTGGAAAATACAACTTTGGGGCCTATTTTTAATTTTTCTGTTCAAAAAGGCCAATTTTCACAAATCCTGAATACTGGCAGCCATCATTGGGTGTTGGTATCTACTGTAGGATGCTACACTCCTTCTGTAGTTTAACTGTACGACAGCCTGTTTTCAGGAAGAATTGCAGCCCTCGTGCAGAAACAGATTGCATCAATTATATACGAGGAAGGAACCAGTTTTAAGGTCATTGTACCAAATGTGCAACACCAGAACAATTCCGATGACTGTGGAGTTTATGCTATTGCTTTTCTGGTTTCGCTACTACATGGCCTCAATCCTTCTAATCTGACATTTGACAGGAAGCTGATAAGACAACATCTTTTAAAGAGCCTGGAGAGTGGATCATTCGACCCCTTTCCCCTCTCTAAAGTACCCGAGTGTCGAGACAGGAGGCCACTTTTTGTTCAAGAGGTCTCGGTAATGTGCGAGTGTAGAATGCCGAGGGAAGAGTCAGACTCGAAGTCTCCTTCTCGTTGTGTGAAATGTTGTAGCTGCAAGGAGTTTTTTCACAGGAAATGCATTTCAACAATTATTTTGGAAGATTCAAGTGCAAACTGGCGTTGTCCAAACTGCGAAAGAGCCCTTAAGCAGGAAGAGAAAAACAACCATTAATTTAACATGTAGTATTAAAAACTGATTCTCAGAACTTCCCATTAATTGTTTATTAAGATAATCGTCGAAGTGAAATATATATGTGTAGTAATTTTTTATCTATGTAGAAGTCAGCTAAAAGAATTTTTCAAATGTATTCATGAGAAAATGTTTCTTATAGATCTTTCCCTAAGTACGCTCTTGCGTTTAGAATTGAAAATCCTCATCTAAATATTGTAAAAAATATTATCATAGAATATTTTCAATGATGATCATGGCACAACGCAGATAGAGAAAATATAATAGGTGAGACAAGTCACGGATTATCCTTGTCGACAAAAGTAATATCGCCTGCTACATTATATTCAAACTTAATCTCCGTCCAATCGAGGTAATGTACAATTTTTTTTATCAATTACCATATTAGAAATAACAATATATCGCTTAAACTCTGAACGTAACTGCGTTAAATTTATTTCATCAGAAATCCAGAAGATTTCCGGTGTTTTAAAATCCTCCTTTTGACAGATTTCGTGAAGATGTCATTACGTTGTAGTTGTGATCGGCCATCCGTGAAAAGGAGGCGTCAAATGTATTTTGTGGAATCTGTCATATAGGTTAGCAACGGAAAAAAATGCAAATATCTTAACGCTAATACAAAGTCATGAGCGAAAACGAAGTAAGTGTTCCTTTCTACTCTATTTTGCGGCTCTAAAATGCGAAATAGGGCCTTCATGAAAACATCGGGCGAGCTCGGATTTCGTCATCAGAAATCTACCCGAGATGACCTCTGGTATTGTAACATCCTCCTTTTGACAGATTTCGTGGAGGTGTTACTATGTTGTAGTTGTAATCGGCCATCCGTGAAAAGGAGGCATCGCAAAAATTTATTGGAGTCTGTAATATAGGTAAGCAACGGAAAAAAATGCAAATATCTTAAGGCTAATACGAAGTCATGAGCGAAAACGAAGCACGTGTTCGTTTCTACTCTGTTTTGCGGGTCTAATATGCTAAATAGGGCCTTCATCACGAAGACAACATCGGGCGAGCTCGGATTTCGTAATCGGAAATCTACCCGAGATGACCTCCTTCTGACGGATGTCGGAGTGCGCTTTCCCATCTGGAACCATGAGATGATGGCGCGAATATCGTAGAAATTATACGATAGGGATGACGTGACACAGGGGACTGGTGCAAACCGGTAAGGGAACGCTTCTCACTTACAGACTTGCAAAAGCTTGTCCAAAACTTTCAGAGCTATAACTTTTCAGCTATGGTACAGTTTTGTTCGCTAATTCTTGCATTAACGACGATTACCGTCGTTTTGACGCCTTCTTATGCTTGGTGGAGCCGTAGGAGAAGGAGTTGTTCGGCCGTTGGTTGTCAAGTTAGTAGTTGGAGCTCTTGGAGCTCCTGTACTCGATCTTGCAACGGAGGAATTCGTACACGTACTCGGAGGAAAACTGTTACAGAATCCTGTGGAGGACGTTGCCCATACCACCTGTCAAACACGATGAATTGTAATACACAATGTTGTCCTGTTGACTGTATTTATACCTGGGGTGCCTGGAGTGCATGTACAGGCTGCGGGAATTCTACGCAATCGCGGTCCACAAATATTATACGACAGAGCTCTTGCAACGGGACGGCTTGTCCTGCGAAGGAAACACAGTCCTGTTATACTGGAGTGTAAGTACCTTTCTTAATGTTCATTGTAGAGATTTGCGTTCAAATTAGTAGAATGGGAGGTGTGTGCGTAAATATTTATCTAGTATTCGATAAAAGCCGTCCAGAGTGCTTTTTATCGATCAGATTAAGACCTCTCCACCAACCGGCTCCTCTTCAAGAGAAAACGTATATGGTGGTATAAGTTGAAGTCAAGTAAACTGGTTGTTAAGGTGAAATCTTTTTTCATCTGTTTTTTCGATAAAAGCCATCGACAGAGCTTTTATCGATCAGGTGGTCGCAAAAGGCTTATTCTAAATAAACGAAACGAAACAATAATACAATATTTCATATTTATATAGCGCAAAATAACATACAGAGGATATGATCAAATGCGAGATATAACGAAACCAAAGGCCGTCCAGAGTGCTTTTTATCGATCTGATTAAAAGCTTTTTTATTTGTTAAACCATATTAAAATACATTTTGCAAAACAGTAATTTTAGGAGAGATACTATTTTGCGAAATGGACTATTAGTCGATTTCGCAAAATAGTAACTCTTCCTAAATTACTACTTTGCGAGATGAATAAAAATCCTTCTTGTTAATTAACGATTACTCCAAAATCCTTGTGAAACTTATCTTTACCTTATTACAAAATATATCTGTATCATTCGTTTAGTTTTGTTATATCTCACCTAGTTCCGTTTCGTTTCGTTTCGCAAAATATTATAAGCCGTAGCAGAACGTCGCAGTTACATTCACTTCTTAAACATACAACTGTTGAGTTTAAGAGCTTAATCTTGTTCATTCTGGTTGATCCTAAATGAATTTAAATGTCAGTACAGGGGATGTTTTTGTTTTAAATACTCATCGATCGGGACATTGATAAAAGCTATCGACGGCGGTCTTATCCTTCGGATAATCGCAACGTTTACTTTCAGTTTCTCTTTAAAGCGACGTGGAAGTAACTAGAAGCTTCCTTGTTTTCGTATTTAAAAAAGCTTAACTCGGACCTTTTCATAACCAAACCGTTGTGTAAATACGAACGGCCAACAGGGAATGGTCAGATTATAGGGGGCCAACTAGATCGAGAATCGGTGACATCTCCTAATGCACCGAGATTGCGAAATACCAATTGTTTGCCGACAGCATTACAACATAACTTATATCATCGTCCATAATTTTGTGCAAAAGCTGACAACATGTATGAGGAGGTGCATCGTATAAATCGAAAATTAAAGGATATACCCGCTACTAGTCCATTATTACTATTAATTTCGCTTTGTAAGTCATCTGAGATGTACACGAGCTCACCGTCTATTTTTCATACCGGCGCTTCCGGGGTATGTGTGGCTTAAAGATTAACAAGAAATCTAACCTTAACCTCTCATTAAGAGGTCAGTAAAACTTGAGGAGGGTGGTTAAAGTTGCGTTGAGAAGTGTTTTGAAGGGTGCATTGAATGCAGATATAATGTCAATGATCCAATATGGATTTGCGGATAGTTCCAAGTTCCTTTCTACATGACAAAATCCGTCCTCCTAAAGATTTGAATATCTGTTAAGAGTTCGGGATATAAATTGTGTTACGGAGGGTTGTCTAATACACCCAAACCGCTGCGAATCGTCAAAGGCAGTTGACGAATCGTCAAACCGGAAGTCGATTCGCGGCTAAGTGGTGTTGTGATACTGGAGGTCTGAGAAACCATCTCTTATGACATGGAAACGCATACCAGAAGTCAATTTGCAAGAGACTTAAAAAAATATTCCGCATGGGGGTTGAAAATGTTGTTGCATCGACACGAATCGATTCGAATCGAACGACTCGACACAACAAATGACGACCCGTCATACCGGATGTCGATTTGCAAGACACTTAGAAAATGTTGTCTTCTTCTGCAAATTGACATCCGGTATGACGGATCGTCATTTGCTGTAACGAGTCGTTCGATTCAAGTCGAATCGTGTCGTATGGTCAACATTTGCTACACTTTATTCTGACGATAGACTTCCGGTCGTTTCACGCTTTAAGAACGTGGAAGGTTCATGTTGGCATTTTCTCGTATCATGCCACTCATTTTTACACATTGCTCACGTGCGCGCCCCTCGACTTCCGGTATGTTAATGCACGATTCGACTTCCGGCATACTATGGTAATTTCACATATTGCTTATGCCTCTCGTACTCCGGTATGTTAACGCACGATTCGACATCCGGTGTGACGATATGTAAGAAAGGTTGAGGATTGCAACCAAGCCAAGTGGTCTCTACCGTTGGAATCCATGTTTGTATCCTTAGTATGAGGCGCGGGAGGAGTATTGCAAAGTCTCCTCGATAGAATGTTATCCCATCGCTGGTTACCCTTCCCACTCCTCCTCCAGAATTTCATCAGGAGCCATTTATACTCCTGGTATAGTTGAGTGAAGCACTGTTAGGTTAGCAAATGTTGATCATGGCAGGGATATAACTTAATAGCCCTTGCCAGGGTTTGAATCTTGGCCTTCCCATTCATAGTCTAGTGCCATAACCATACCTTGGACATGCGGTACCTCTTGCGTTATTAATTATAACTTTTCCTTTAAAACTAAAATGCTCTCTGAGTATTGAGTGTAGTTTTAGTGCTTGCCTGATTAACAGATGAAACTAAATTCAAGGTGCCAGTACCTTAAAAAATGTTTTGGTATCTTGTCGAGAGGGGTAGTGGAATTAAAGGTTTCTTTCATACAGAAATTATCCAAAGTGTACTTTGTTATTATTACGTACGATATTTACAACAGATGGTAGCAGATGAACACTGGCTCAACCATTAGTTTCACATTCATTTATCGCGGGTTTACGTTTTGCTCACTAACACGCTGACATCTTCCAATGGTTTCTATTATCTTCTCAGTTTTCTGTAGGAATACGGCTGCATACCCTTCAAAAATGAAACTTAGCGAGTTTCGAGCTCCCTCACCTGCTTAGCGGAAGGTGGAAATTAAACCGCACACCTTTATCGTTTTAGTCACCTGTAATCGTTTGAGGGCTTCAAAACAGCAAATACTCACTGTCAAGCATGTTGTCTTATAGGTAACTCCATGAGAGCGCTAGCCTCTTTCCGCCCTAAAATGTTTGCTTTGTGAAAAATGTTCAGATTGCAATGATTTAGACACTCTCAGTCTGAGTAATACAACAGCGGGCCAAGGTGCTCTAAAATGCGACATGTAAACTTTCGACCTCGTCGCCTGAGTCTAAAGGTCGCGATCAATACATTGATATACTGTCTGTACATCGTGAGATAAAAATGAGATTTAGTGTCAATTCATCAGAAAAAATCACGGTGAACAACATTTTCTGCAACATTGAACTAAGTGATACTGAGTTACGTATAGTTAGTTAGCCAGTCTCGCTGAAATTATGGTCTAGCAAAACCTTCGACTGCGCGACGAAGGGCAGTTCATTGAGACATCAATGTTATTTTCAGACTAACTTTCTCATAAAGTTTTAGTTTCTCTTTTACTTTATTAGGAGCATACGGATAGACATAGAGAATGGCGTTCTGGTTAATACTTCCTTTGGTCACACAAGCCGATACGTGTGAAAGTGTGCTCAATTCAGTTTTTGCTAGGGTACCTTATAGTTAACGGCGTTTCACGACATGACGGAAATCGTGCTATTCGTTCAGAGCGTCTAAAAAATTGAGTTAACGGCTCTGTAAAACAGATCTACAGCTAAGTTAAGGCACTTCGTTAGGTGACCTGTAATAAGAATAACTCAAGCCCTCCTCTGGCTGTAGATAACTGTGGCTGAGACGTGATACATGGATCCGTACAAATGAAAACGTATCATTTTATGATTAAATTGGTCAAACCTTCTGCGGAGTTCACCTGAAGGACTCCAAAGAGCACGTGAAAAACTATTTGTGAAGATAAAGCTGTTTGACTGAAAGAGATATATCTGGTTTGGTCTAATTTAGCGTTTAAAACGATTTGCTGGTGGTACGAAACAACTCGGGGTTGACCGTCTCAATCGATCTCTCAATAAGCATGGTATTTAGAAACTGACTAAAACTTCAGTTGGTGAAATAAGAAACACCCCACAGCTTGTCTCGTTTTAATCTCATTTGTCCTAAATTGATTCTGCTTTCTTCCATTTGGGATACTCGAACGGGGAGTACAACTTCGTTTCACACCTTTGTTTTCTATATATTTCATGGTAATCTTCTCTCATTTGAATTTGATAATGCTGACTTGTCGTCGCCCAAACGTCACGTTTTGAGAGCGTTGCTTTTTGTGCGAATGCTTCTTCGGCGCAAAAATATCTCGCTCTTTTTTCTTTCTAATGAACATGTTCACACTTCCTAACAATGCCTCCGTGTTTGTACCATTGGAATACAAAAGAAGTGCCGTCTATTTTATCCAAACAAGAAGAAAAAATTGTAAGCGAGTCGGAAATAATTTGTAAAACAACATAATTAGATCTTAAGAATGACCAAAAACTCACTTGGATGGAACAAATTTCCAAATCCGACGTTGTTTGCAATGATAGTGTGACCAGTTTAAAAAACATCTACGCTTGCCTTGTTACACAACACCAGAACATTTTTTTAAAATTTCTGGTCGGCTGAGACGATGAATGAATCAATGTCTATTTAGTGTTTGGCTTTTCAACTACTTTTACTTCTTCTTTAAAGCACGATTTTAATTCTGAGTGAGAAAAGAAAAATAAGAAAAAGGGCGTCATCTGAGAGACAAATTGTTGATCTAGCCTCAGTGATAACTTTGGTCTGGCTCAGTGAGAAAAGCCCTCTCACAGCTAACACCTCTCTCATCTCCATTATTTGTGGAAATTTACTTGATGAGAAGTCAGGGCTGGTGGGGAGGCAAATCTAAGGATCGATTAATCTAATTAAATTTATAATAAAGTTCGGATATAACGTGCGCTGTCATTGGTTGAAAGAGAGCCCTATACTCTTATAGAGCGTGCCATATGAGCAAGAGTATATAGCATAGAGCTAAGCTAAAGCTGTCACGCCATCTTCCAAATTGTACTATGTCCGACCTTTTCCGGGACTTTTCTCTAGTTTTTTTTTTCTTTAATTGAAAGTGAAATTTCGGAACAGGCGAGTCGGCAAATAGCAATAGAAGAACTAAACAAAGGTTTTTAAACATGCCAGGCGCAGTAATTGACGTTATTAAAAATAATTTTCCACGGAACGTTACCACATTGAAAGGACATATCCTGTTGAAAGGCAATTTTGCGCACAACAGCTTTGACTCTAAATATAGGAGCGTGAGAATTGAAAGGAAGAATAACGAGAACCGAGTAAGAGCCGGCAAAAGCTGTTGATAAAATTTACCAAGAGTTGCTTAGCACATTTTTTTTTGTTTCAAAAGAGCTACTAACATACAATTAATATACAATGGCGTCCAAGCCATGAAGAGTCGTTGCATTTATTTGCGTTCTTTCGGATATCGTCGCCACCAAGGAGAAACTGGATCGCTTTATGTCATCTGCCACTAAGACACTAATTTTTGAGTATGACTTAATTAAGAGTGTGAATTAAGACTATCATCATGATCACTAGTATGATTAATATCATTTTTATATGCTACTATTGGCTGTAATTATTATGAGTTCTGGTATGAAGAGCATAACTTGCTCTGGTGGATTCCAAAACCTCATTTAAAAAAATGGCCTCGCAACTTCCATTTTTCTTTAATTGAAAGTGAAATTTTGGAACAGGCGAGTCGGCAAATAGAAATAGAAGAACTAAACAAAGGTTTGTAAACATGCCAGGCGCAGTAATTGACGTTATTAGAAATAATTTTCCACGGAGCGTCAAGTTCCATGTTAACATTTAGGATTAGGTTAGGAGCCCGAAAGAGTCAATGAGGAAATGATCCGTGAGTGATCCAAACAGGTGAGCGTCGCCACATTGAAATGACTTATCCTGTTGAAAGGCAATTTTGCGCACAACAGCTTTGACTCTAAATATAGGAGCGTGAGAATTGAAAGGAAGAATTACGAAAACCGAGAAAGAGCCGGCAAAAGCTGTTGATAAAAGTTACCGAGAGTTGCTTAGCACAAGGTTTATTGTTTCAAAAGAGCTACTAACATACAATTAATATACAATGGCGTCCAAGCCATAAAGAGTCGTTGCATTTATTTGCGTTCTTTCCGATATCGTCGCCACCAAGGAGAAACTTGATTGCTTTATGTCATCTTCCATTAAGACACTTATTTTTGAGTACGACTTAATTAAGAGTGTGAACTAAGACTATCATCATAATGACTGTTATAATTAGTATGATTAATATTATTATTATGGGCTACTATTGATTGTAATTATCATGGGTTTTGGTCTGAAGAGCATAACTTGCTCTGGTGGATTCCAAAACCTCATTTAGAAAAATGGCCTCGCAACTTCCATTACTTTCTCCTCCACACCATCTGCATGACAGTATTTCGTGAAGAGGATCGCTTTATCCGGAAAACGATGAATACTTTCGGTAAAGTTCTCGAAAACACTAAAACTGTCCCGAAAGGATACCCTCTTCCTAACTTCAATCCCATCACCGCGTTAATCTAATTTCAGGCTTTGCTGTCTGGAATTGATCGAATCGCCGATTTCCAGTGAGGTCCGACGACTCGTCACTCATTTCGAGTGCATGGTCGAAAAGTGATTGTACTCCATTTACATCATTCGTAAACAACTGCAAGGCGACGAAAAAACGAAGACAGCAACTACAAAAGCAACTCAAATGTGCTTCACCGCAAGCATTTAGCTGGAGTTTGATAACCAGCTATTTAATCGAGCTCATTTTATGGGGATCCCTCACAATTAATTACATTTACTTGACTCAAACTTTTGAGAGAATCTAATCTTTCAGTTTAAATTCAGTCTATTTCAGTCACACTTACTGTAGGTCTCTGTTGATAGCTTTAATGTTAAAAGTTTTGAATCAAATATGAACACAAAGATCTTTGTGATGTTAATATGATCTCTGTACCTTGACCAGCAAGCGATACAGCAAGCGCGTTGGTTTATTCGTCAGGGAACTTGACGTGATATGAATCGAAAAAAAAACCAAGAGTTATTGAGTAACTTCATGGTTGAACGCTACCAGAAGAGCAGTCCTCTATCCTTATCCATGGGAAAAAAAACACGCTAAAGACTATCGACCGAATTCTAAATTCCCATGATGTGGAATTCGAGTCTCGGAAGAAAGCAGTCCCGGGCATCATTGCATGCGCATTCCACTTATTTTGTAAATCTGGGACCCTCCACGTCTGCATCCATGTTATTTTTCAGAAACGATTCAGTTGAGGAAACTGTTAAGATTTAGTTCGTTTGGTTATTTATTTGTTTCTTTGTCTTTTTGTATCGTACGAAGATACATTAGGGCGGAAAATCGATGTTGCTCGTGTCAATGTTGCATATATGTGTATACATGTGTATATGTTGCATATATGTTGCATATATGTTGCATATGTGTATCCAAGTTCCCATCCATAAGCTAACTAATAACGTTACAAGATATTTGTAGTGATACATAATGCGTTGCAAGGATGTATCGATCTTGCAGTGCAGAGCTATGTTAGCCTTGATCATCTGTAACGGAAATTTTACAAATTTCTTTAGTATCGAATTTTGACCCTGTGTTGAGCCAGGGAGCCTCGCCTCGTGCAGATAGAGTCGAATTCAAGTTTTAGGTGTCAAATTCCAATCCACAAGTCACCGTGGGAGTGATATCTATATCGCTTGAGCGAAGGCTAAACTTTACCTCAAAAATTATGGTGGCACTTGTTTATGTCGACTCCACCCACTTCTTTCTCTGCAAATTTTAATATCAGTTTACTGATCCAAAAGTTCTGAAACGTAGCAACTGAAATTGTTCTCAGAGACAAGTGGTCTTGCCTCTTAATCATAATTCCATCAGGCAATAGAATTGATAGATATGCCTAAGCTAATTAGGAATTGTAATTGAGAACCCAATCCACTCGACCCTTTCACCGCTGTGTCTGTTTAGTCTCGCTGGGTACACCGCAGCAGGAAACCTGGACATCCAGCTGATAGACTCGAAAGCCTATCTGTGGAGGCTGCAAAATGATTTTCCTGCCTGGGCAACTAGCTATTTTGCATTTTTGAACTTATTTTTGAGGCCTTGTTTAGTATCAATTTCTGTGCATGCTTTTTTTGTACTGCTTTGCATTTCATGAGATTTTCAAGTACACTTGGGTCTGTGATATTTAACGTGATTGACGGTTGTCGCTTCAGAATAGTAGCAATGTCGCGAGGTAATTTGACAGCATTACATAACACTGATGTTACATAATATTGCCTCTTAATCATAATTCCATCAGGCAATAGAATTGATAGATATGCCTAAGCTAATTAGGAATTGTAATTGAGAACCCAATCCACTCGGCCCTTTCACTGCTGTGTCTGTTTAGTCTCGCTGGGTACACCGCAGCAGGAAACCTGGACATCCAGCTGATAGACTCGAAAGCCTATCTGTTGAGGCTGCAAAATGATTTTCCTGCCTGGGCAACTAGCTATTTTACATTTTTGAACTTATTTTTGAGGCCTTGTTTAGTATCAATTTCTGTGCATGCTTTTTTTGTACTGCTTTGCATTTCATGAGATTTTCAAGTACACTTGGGTCTGTGATATTTAATGTGATTGACGGTTGTCGCGTCAGAATAGTAGCAATGTCGCGAGGTAATTTGACAGCATTACGTAACACTGATGTTACATAATGTTTTAATTATGGTCAACCACACAAAGCGGTTGTTCAAAAACATTCAGTATTACTTTCCTATTAGAATATTAAGCTGAAAGGCGACTAGATGCGTGGCTCATTAGGTTCACTGAGGACCTTCGAGAAGCCACACTCGAGAAAACGCCTTAATTTTCTTTCGAGCCATGACGCGTTGTGCTACCCTTGTACTAGTGTTAGCTGTAGTCGCTGTCATTTTGACGCCTTCAAACTCTTGGAGACGTCGTAGAAGACGGCGGTTTATCTGTAAGCCTACGGACTGTAAGTTAAGCCAGTGGAGTGCTTGGGCCGCTTGCAGCCGTACTTGCAAAGGGGGCACAACTACGCGCACTCGCCAAATAGCCTATCATGAGTCTTGTGGAGGAAGTTGTCGTTCGCACCCGCTGAACCAAACGAGAAGCTGTAATATACAGCAGTGCTGTCCAGTCGACTGTGCTTACTCCTGGAGTGCATGGAGTGCATGTACTGGATGCGGGATTTCAACCAAATCTCGAACCCCATTCATCAAAGTGCACAATTCGTGTAATGGAAAAGCTTGTCCAGGAAAGGAAACACAGTCTTGTAAAACTGGAAAGTGAGTACCTACTGATGCTTATTTATACAATTTTCTTTGAATTAGCGGAATAGTTTGATAAGCTTATTTGGAAAAGTCATCAATTTGATTGAAGATGATTTGCTGTACCAAAAACCTGTTGATAGTGAGTGCCGTTGTATGCAAATTGCGTGGTTTTGAGCCAAAAAAAGACAGAAGATGAATAATATCCTCCGCAGGCAAAGAAGTTCTTTGTCCTAAGGAAGCATCTTCTCTGAGTTTCTCCTCTGCAAACTTAACGGCAAGACGTTGTTTTGCTCTTCACTAAAATCCCGGTTGGTCTTGCCGATGCCCTTTCCGATCCATTGAGTGAAAGATCACATCAGTCACTGTAGCCGCATTTTAAGGCGCTGTCATCCCGAGCAATCCTCATGTTCCGGTAAATTCGGCTGTCGTTCATTCATAAAACACACGCTTGAAAAGTTTTTTCGCTAACTGTCATGTGAAAAAACTCGCGTGTTTTTATGAGCCACAATTCGGCCGGATTTCACGAAACATTTCACTTTCAGATTCTATATTAGACCTTCAGGCAAGCGTTGAATTCGACCTGCCGAATTGTTAAGTTTGTAAACCACTGAGTAATGCGAACTTTGATGGTTTGACATTTTTGACAACTTTAGTCTTGTACAGCTAAGCAGATTATTTGAACCACTCTAATAGGGATTCTAATTGGCTAATTGTAGCGTGATTTATGAGAGTATAGAGCATGCTGACGAAACTGCGGTTCGCTTTGGAAATAGACTTTGTTTTGGAAATTGAAAGTAATCATCATAATGATTCCTATCATTTGTATGATTCAGAAAACTATAAATACTTTCGGTAAAGTTCTTCAAAAACACTAAAACTGCCCCGAAGGTATATCCTCTTCCTAACTTCAATCCCATCACCGCGTTAATCTCATTTCAGACTTTGCTGTCTGAAATTGGTCGAATCGCCGATTTCTGGTGAGGTCCGGCGACTCGTCACTCATCATCGAGTGCATGGTCGAAAAGTGATTGTACTCCATTTACATCATTCGTAAACAACTGCGAGGTGACGAAAAAACAAAAATAGCAACCACGACAAAAACAATTTAAATGTGCTTCACCGCAAGCATTTTGCTGGAGTTTGATAACCAGCTTTTAATCGGGCTCATATGGGAACCCTCACAATTAACTACATTTATTTAACTCACAAACTTTTGAAAGAATCTAATCTTTCAGTTTAAATTCAGTCTATTTCAGTCACACTTAGCGTTGGTCTCTGTTGATACCTTTAATGTAAATATGTCATCTGGATCATTTTTAATTTGTCTTCATATATGTGAAACTGAGATGTTCGAATAGCTGGTGTATGTTGTGGATGTAGAAGGAAAGAAACTGTCACGGTGGTTTGGGGGGAAAAAAAAGAAAGAACAACAGCAACTTATATAAAGCAATATCTGGAATTTTAGAAAACGTTTCCGGCTAATCAGCTTTCACGATTATTTGCAATGTTGTGGAATATTCCTAGTTCGTTTCTTGATCAAAACCGTTCCTAATATGATTTCAAGCCTTCATATAGTCTTCCCACTTTGCGCGCGAGTTTGTTGGTGTGATGTCTCTACAGATTTTACCAACTTAATAAAAGTAGATATAGATTTAAATGAGATGTTACTACTGAATATTTAACACGCGCACATTCGAGAAAAAATTGACAGCTTTGCGCGTGGTCCGTATCATCATCTTTTTTAGCGGTATGTGTTTATTTTGTTGACAAAAATGCGGAACGAGACCAAAACTGTTCCTTTGACTTAATACGTTTTCAACGTTAGTAGGTTACATCATATTAACTTACCTCCGTTAATCATTCATTCCAGATAACAGAATCAAATAAACATGCGATCCGATAGTATCTGAACTCGACCTTGGCCAAACATGAACGACTCCACAAGATCACTTTCTCCAAGCATCGAAAACATTTCCATTCGTTCAGTGTTCTCAAAATTACTCTCGAAACAGCCAAACAATTTCTCTCAACAGCCAATAATGACACAAAATCCACCTTGCAACACACTTGCAATTGTTCAAACTTCTGAAATCAAAATACCCCACCCAAGAGTAACACACCACGATGTTTACCATAAATTTGACTGTTACCAAACCACCAAAGAGAAAACGCAGCCATCTTTCGTAGAAAAATCGCTGTTCAATAAAAACACCTCTTAACATTGCATATTGTTAGAAGTAAAAACTCTAACACTCATTGTTTTGTTGTCTCTTTCTTTATTCTCTATTACTAAGCAAGTTAGTACAAAGGGGACTGGCTCTGATCTCTCTACGAAAGTGTGGGTCACCGCTCATAAAGGTGACGCTTACTCAGCTGTCAACACCTTGAACCTTCGTCATGCTTTTACACTTAACAAGCGAATCACGCTAAGCTACGCGGAGCGGAGTTCGCATACCTTCGAACGTACCTTCGCAATGTTTACGCTTTACAAAGTGACTTTCTACCTTAAATTTCTTAGTCTTACAGTTAAGTTCGGGCAAAACAAAAACAAGATTGACAACATAAAAATTATAATACACCTACTAACAGAATTAAAATCAAAGCTGAGGAGATATGCCAAAAGAAAATAGTCCTCGAAAACTGTTACATAACAGCAGAATAAACAGACAATTCGGAGAAGAAAGGGCGTACCCAAGGTACCGCCCCTAAAAGAGCTAAGTGCTATTCGTACCTGATTATAAATTCAGTGTGAAGATGAAAAGTACCACATGTTTACGCCTTAAGTCACCTATAACAAAAAGGGGTGTCGAACGTGCTAAATTAAAATTTAAAATCTATTTTCCGGATCAGGAATTCGACATGGATTTAGGCTAAAAACGAGAATATTAAAGAGGTAAAAGTATAAGGGAGGGTTATTTCCAGGAAATTCCTGTATGGGATCAATGTTTTATAAGGTAGAGTCATTTTCTTAGTAATTAATAATCTTTTAGCAACATATTGGAAATATACCGATATCTAACCGCAAACCGCAGTTTACGCAAAAACATCTGTCTCCATGTCAAATTCACGATTATAATAAGGAAAAGGTGACCAAACTTTACCTGTAAGATAAGACCGCCAAAAGGAATAAGAAATGATCAACTGGCTTATTACAATGTTTACTGAATGGCTTATGGTAGTATATTATTTCCATTCATTTCCCGACACCAATATAAGAAACCCTTATAACGTTTTCAGATTAGATTTATTTTTATTTTTATCGTTTGACAATATCAGTCAATCACGATACCACACGAGGCGACAAAGCTTCCTGGGAGCCACACAAAATCGTCCATTGTTAATTTTAATCAGATATTCATCTGTAGATAGCACCGAGCAAACCAATCCAGAAAAATGTAATCGGCACACTCAACAAATCATTAATCTTGCAACACAGCTTGCCGTTAAAGAACTGCTCAAATCAAAATGTTTGGTGCGATTCATCAACACTTCAAGCAATATTTGATTACAAATTTTCCACACACTCTCGTCGCGAAGGAACAATAACCATGATTGTGCTTGTCTTGAAATTCCAACTAAGTTTATTCTAAAACAACAACATGCCGAGATGTACAAAGTCAGCCATTTAGCTAAGCATATGATTGTCTTCACTCTGCGCATGTTCCTGCGTTACTTAACAACAATAAAAGAGGTCCGCACAATATCGACACATCTCCCCCTTTTAAGGAATAGATAAACAAAATACCTCTTTGAGAAACTTAACTGAACACATTCTTAAATCTAGAAATCTAGGGCTTAAAACACGAACTGTTCTATTATACGATTGATTGAACTTTTAAAAGTTCATATTTCACAAAAACAAATAAAACTATTTAAGGTCGTCCCTCTAACGAATAGGTCTCCTAATGAGTCTTCCATTGGAGGTCCTCTGTTGAAGGATTGAGTCATGAGTGGGACTGGTGTTGCTGTTTTCCGGAACTTCGGTATCCCCTGCCTGGACATCTTTTTGAGTAGACTCGCTATTGATTTCTGGAACCGGGAATATATTCTCTAGTGTATCATGACAGGTGGGAGTAGGGACTTTCTTAATGTGTTTGTATGATCTAAGACTTTGGTCCTTACTAATGACTTTAGATTCTGTAGTCCAGCTTGACTCCTACCCAGTCCCCTGGTCGGAGTGGCGGGAGCTCTCTTGTGCCATTCCTTCTGTCAAAAGACTCCCTATAGCCCCCTTTTGCTTTAACATCTGCTTTCTTGACTGCTGCATGGTCTGTAAGCTTTCGCTGTGAGACTTTGACCATTGTTGGGATGGTAGTTCGTATCTGTCTTCCCATGATCAGCTCTGCCGGTGTCTTTCTTGTAGCTGGAACAGGAGTTGCACGATCGGCCATAAGAGTATAAGGAACGGATCCTCCTGTTCTAGGATCCGCTTGGAGATTCGTACTCCACTTTCTGCAGAACCATTCGCCTGGTGGTGATGTGGGCTTGATGTAGTATGCTTAAATCCATACTCTGCTTTGAACTCGTCGAACATAGCTGATTTGAATTGTGTGCCGTTATCGCTCACCAGTTCTTCTGGAATACCCCATCGAGCAAATACTGACTTCAGCTTCTGGATCGCAGCTTAACTTGTTATCTCCATCAGGCTTAATATCTTAATGAACCTTGAGTAGTAGTCCATTACCACTAAGTATCTCTGACCAGCCAGCTCAAACACATCTGTAGAAACCTTTTTTACCATGGCCTGTCAGGTAGGACTTTGGTAATCAGAGGTTCTCTCCTCCGCCACGGTTGGTGTTGCTGACAGAACTGGCATGACTCCACCTTTGCCTTAATCTCTTTGGAAATAGCCGGCCACCACACGGACAGGTTGGTCGCAGCACTTTGTTACGCCCTGGTGGCCTGTGTGAATGCTTTCCAGTATTTTCCTTCTCATGAGAACCGGTATCACTAGCTATCACTATGCGATCATCGTATGTTAACAGGCCATTGCTTATCGACAAGTGTCCACTTGCATCAAAGAACTCTCGTATCTGGAGTGGGACTTCTTCCACACGTGTTGCCCACCCTTGTGACGTAACTGCAACCAACTTTTGGAGCTGGGTATCCACTGCACTCGCTCCTTTAATTCGCTCCAGTTGGTTCTCCGTGGCTGGCCTTGTAGATTCGACCAAGTTTACGAATGCATAAACATCTTCCACTGTATCGGGATCCGCTTCAAACTCGAGAGGGCTTCTTGACAGAGTATCGGCCACTGCCATTTGCTGGCCAGGTGCGTGGTTTGCTAGATGGTTAAGTTGAACCGCATTAAGCGCATTTGGAGCCTTTGGCATCGTAATGGTGTCTTGTCAAGATCTCTCTGATTAATCAATGGTACTAATGGTTTGTGATCTTTCAAGGGCTTAAAAGTTGAAAGCCCCACCAGGTAACGTGATAATGTCCACACTGCTGCCAGGTACTCCTTCTCAATTTGCGCATATTTGACCTCAGTCTCTGTGAGTGTTCTTGAACAAAATGCGACCGGGTGGAGTTGGTCACCATGGCCTTACATCAGAACCTCACCAATGCCATAACTACTAGCATCTGCGCAAACAGCCGTAGGCTTCTTAGGATCATAGAAGGCTTGCAACGTAGAACCTTAAATCATCTGCTTGACCTTAGCAAATGCCTGTCGCTGGGATGGTCACCAAGTCCAAGCTCTATCGGACTTTAACAGATCGGTATTGGTTGCATTATTGTAACAAAGTTCGGTACGAAACCTCCAAGGTAGTTTATGATACCAATAACTCTGCGTAGTTCGTTGGTGCTTGAAGCTCTGTGATCGCTTTCACCTTTTCAGGGTCTGGACTTCGTCCATCTACACTGACGACATGTCCAAAGTAGGTTAGACTGTCCTTCTTGATCTCACATTTCTCTTTCAGTTCTGACTCCTTGATGACTTGTTCTACTTAAGTTTTCATCATGCTCCTCAGCTGACCTTCCAAACACAATGACGTCATCTATAATTGCTTCACAACCTTCTTCATTCCTTAGCATATCTGTCATTAGACACTGGGAAATTTCTGAGGTACTCGTGATTCTAAATGATAGCCGTTTAAAACAGAATCGCCCCAATGGAGTGACAAATGTGGTCAAATTAGCACTATCTGGATGTAGGGGTATCTGCCAGGAGCCACTTGCTGCATCAAGCTGGGAAAAGTACTGAGCACCAACGAGCTTTGGGGCAACATCTTCCAAGGTAGGCAATACGAATCTTGCGCGATTCACAGCACTATTTAGCTTTCTCAGATCGACACAGATCCTGAGCTTCCCATTACTTTTCTGTACTGGTACCATGGTTGCACACCATTCTGTTGGCCCGGTTACTCTTTCGATGATGCCGGCTTCTTCCATCCGCTTAAGCTCTTCTTTTACTTTGGCATGAGAGGGAAGGCAATTCTCCTTGCTGCGTTGATACAGTAAGGTTCAGCATTCTCATCCAATTAAATCTTTACTGGCTCACACTTAAACAGATCTATATCTCCAAACAACTCAGCATCCACATCTTCTAATCTCGCAACTAGACCCATTTCACAGGCTGCTTGACGACCCAGCAAATTGCTCGCATAATCTCCGCTAATCACAAAAATATCAACCTCATACTTCTTGTTACAATGTGTCACTGCTGTCTTAAATTGTCCAGCACACTGTAACCTGCCTCCTGGACTGAAAAGGTCTATTTTGGAGGGATGTAACATGGGCTAATTTGGCAAACTATCAAACTAGACATCGAAATGGCGGTAATATCTGCACCCGTATCACTTTTGAAAACTACTGGCTTACCGCTTTGAGCTGAACCTTCCATGTACCATCCTGATCCGAATCAGCTTATAATGCACCTAAGAACCAACGATCAACACTGCTGTCATTTGTAGCACCACCACCACTACTGTTGTTCACTTCGCTCATAGACTTGGACTAACCTACAGCTGCAAAATGACCCACCTTTTGGCATTTCAAACACTTCCTACCTTTTGCTTAACACTGTTCTGGCTTTATGTGATGGAGACCGTATCTGTTACATTTCTTTTGACTTTGTTTTTGGGATGAATACTTTTTCTTCCCTTTTCCTTTCCTCCAAAGAGTAGTCACTGGCGTCTTTTTGCTTCGGACTTCGTCCACATCCTTCAACGCAAGAGAATTCTGATCTGTAGCCTGAGACTTAACCATTTCTGACTGATGAGCTATTTGGATCGCGGTTTCCAGCGTTAAATGCGACTTCAACTGCAACTTCTAAGACAAATTTTTATTCAGGATTCCAATGACAATCCTATCCCGTATGTGCTGACCCAAAATCACAGTGTTCGGCTAATTCATAGAGGCCTCGTACGAACGATTCGACCATCTCTCCTTGGTTTTGATTCCTTTGTGAAAACGTGCTCGCTCGTGAATTATGTTCCGTTTTAGAACGAAATGCTCATCAACCTTCGCCAAGATCACGCCGATTTTGGAATCATCTTCCTCCGCTAATGTAAAGGACTTTAAAACGTGTTCGGCTTCTCTTCCCATTGTATAAATGAGAGCACTGACTTGCACAGCGCCTTCCTCTTTGTGAAGTTTCGTCGCGAGTCGAAATCGCAGGGAATTGTGCTTACAATCAGGCCAGATTCGATTTTTCCAAATCGAATATCTCCGGAGGGCTTAATTTCAGAATTTTCCTTGTTTAACCACTGCCACCATGTCTTAAAATTTAAACTAAGTTTATTTTGAAACAACAACAAGCCGAGATGTACAAAGTCAGCTATTAAGGTAAGCACATGGTTATCTTCACTGTACGCATGTTCTTGTGTTACTTAGCAACAATAAAATAGGTCCGCAAAATATCGACACAGTGCTACAGTGCACAGATTTCCATTTTCCTCGAACAACAACAACCCACCATTATCACAGCATGAGTAACACGTTTGCTATAGATAATCTGGTGTCTTTCATCTGTCCAGTAGTATCGCATTTCTCATAAAGCGCGATAAAGTACACGTTAAAAACACAGAAAAGCCAAAATTTTTCATTCTAATTGATGATTCCATTTTACGGACCACTCTCTCCGAATCCCGTGTTAATTTGTTAAAATTTGAACACCTCTCAAACCAAACAACAAAAACGACGCTCTGATCGGTGCAAAATACATGCCCTAATGCGACGATCTGATAAGTGCGAGATACATATCCGAAATGATTTGACCACAGGTAGCCCAAGCTCCAGCTGTGAGATGATCATCTTGCGCAATAATAGTCATGGCGGAATTATAAGAGTTTGTATAGGAATATTTACGACCGCTCTAAGGAATAAAAAAATACGTCAAATTCTCAATAGAAATACCTCACCTTACTTCCACAGCGTATCACTTGTTATCTGACCACCTACTTTGATGAAAAGAACCCATTTTAGCGAGTTGTCCATTTCGAAGTTTTCTACGTACATAAGAAAAGCCCAAGGCTGAACACTCCATTTCCGAACGACCGATCCGAGAAGCAAGAAAATCCCGGCGCAAAATGACCGGCCGGCCACAAATCCAACGCAGAATCCAAGCACATAAACTGTAGTTTCATTTCAATTCACTAGAAATTCAATCTTCCCTGTACAACTGACGCTAAGCCGCAGTTTGCTTCAAAAAATGTCCAGTTCACAAGTTTCAAACAGCCCGCGTACACATCAACACCGCGTACACCGCGACCACACCGTAACTTGGCGCGAAGAAATTGTCTTAACACCACGGGTGCCAAGTTACGGTGTGGTCCCCGGCGGTCCTTCCGAAGCGGTAACCCTGCCTCCTTTTTTAATGATTAAAAAAGGAGGCAGGGTTACCCCGTTGGTTTTCAACGGTCGTGTGTTAAGGTTGATGTGTACTCGGGCTGTTAGAAACCTAGGTCTCTGTTGATAGCTTTAATGTTAAGATCTCATAGGCATCATTTTGAATTTGTCTTCACACATGTGAAATTGAGATGTTCGAGTGGCTGGTGCATGTTGTGAATGTAGAATGAAAGAAACTGTCACGGTGGTTTTTGGGGGAAAAAAGGAGAAAGAACAACAACAACTTATGTAAAGAAATGTCTGAAGTTTTGAAGATGTTTCCGGCTAAACGGTAAACTATGTTGCTTTTATTTAGTCCTCATTGGCCTTGCCCTCTTTTCTGCTTCAGCATATTCTATTATGGCAGAAAATAGGTGCGAAGGAACTGATGGCGCGCCTCTGCTAAAAAAATGCTTAGTTTAAATGTGCATGCTTAGGGTTAGGGTTAGAGCGTGTCGAGCGTGCTAAATTAGACCTGTAAGATAAGACTGCCAAAAGGAATAAGAAATGATCAACTGGCATATCATAATTTTTACTGAATGGCTCATGGGAATATATTATTTCCATTCATTTTCAACTTTTAAATAAGTCAAAAAACACCTGTAATGAAAATTCTTGCTCGATACAAATTTTTTTCTTTTAACAATTTGATGTCATCTCTTGTTCAACGAGAACTAAAAAAGTTGAAAAGAGGGAAAGGTAGCAGAGCATAGAAAAGGCTAAGTCGAAATGGAAGTAACTTATTTGCGTTGCTGCTAAGTTTAAAACAATTTCTGTCTGTGTGGTTTTCTAACCCTATATTGGTTGTTCAAAATCAGTGCAACGAATAAGCCAACATTTGAGGCAAAAAATCATTAGAAGTTTTATGACAGCTTAACTGTCAACCAAATTAAGGAGTGCTATCTTAACCAGGCTGCCTCAATTTTCGAGATCTTTCCTCACCAATCTTTTGTTTTGAAAATGCCGATTTGCTTTGTACGAGCTATATCACAGTTTTGAATGTGCAGGCCAGCGACTTTCCCATTTTCCATTTTTCTTTAGCCTTTAAATTCTGTAATCTATATAGCATTGAAGATTATGGTTTTCTAAACGCCAGATTGGTTTCCTTATCGCGCTTTTCAATATTTCATCGTAAGTGGGTTATTTACAGTAATTAAAGCACCCCTTTTCCTATCTCGGACGGTAGACCAGCTAATTTGTGGCCACCGCTAGCTAAATGATATAGAAGTCACAAATCAATAGCTCATCAATAGTTCGCCTATCAATAGGAAGTCGCTAATCAATAGGAAGTCACTAATCAATAGGAAGTCGCTAATCAATAGGAAGTCGCTAATCAGTAGGAAGTCGCTAATCAATAGGAAGCAGGCGGTGTGCGCACTATGATTGCGTTGCATCGTGGTCGTAAAACAAAAAGTGAGCATTTGCATCCTGTCGCGGTCGAGTAAACATCTCTGATAGCAGCAAGATAGTGCGAATAAAAGTGGTATATAATGAGGATTCACTATCTGTTGCCGTTCCTTCGAAAGTTAAAAAGTGTTTGCAGGCCTGCGCGACTCCCGTTATTCCTCCGCGACAAATTCGTTGTTAGGAGGCAACTGAAGGGATTCAGGAAGAATCGAAACTGCAGCCTTGCCCAGCCGATGGCTGTGTGAATAATATCAAATTCGCAAGTTATTTAACAGGGAATCGACCCCTGACATGCAAACATATTACAAAGAGACAGCGACCTTCCAATACACGAACTATTTTGTATGCCATGCACAGGAGATATAAGTTTACTAAGTTGGAGTAAATTTTTCACCGTTAGAGAATACTCAGAATAAGGTTTTGAAAACCGTAACTCTGAAGTTATCTTCTGCGAGAGAGAGAGTATGTACTTGAAAACAGAGAAAATGGCGCGCACACATGAAAATATTACCTTTTGTAATACAACCTCATCCGGCTTTGCCAAACTTCAAGAACATACAGACAGAGAAATGACCGGAAACTAACCCTTATTATCACATCGCAAAGGAAAGTCATTAAAAGATATCTTAATAACAGCTGGGTTTTCAGGTCAGAAGATTTAGAAACCGCAAGCGAATGGCAGGAGTCGCACAAGCCTATCAACACCTTTTAACGATCGACTACCGTTTAATTTGCTTTCCGGCTTACCCGGCGTGTCGCCGTGTGCAAGGTTATTCAGTGGTCAAGTGACTCCTTTCATTCCTCTAATTCAACTGTCCTTCATTCAATGATCTAGAAAGTAGATTTATCAACAACACTGGCGATTAGCTAATTTGCTTTTACTTAGGAAAGTAGATTTACAACACAATTGAGTACACAATAGTAACGCTGTGTAACGCAACAATAAGCCTTTTCTCGGTCATAATCGGTCTCAAACACTAGCACTTAAAAATGCGAGAAACACAAATTAATCAATACGAAGTTTTAAAAAGACAAACACATATTTGCCCTCGCGGTTCCCATACCCGATTTAAGAACGTAATGGTTAAAATTTAACCTTCTTCAGACCACAACTGCTCGAATACCATAATCATCTAGCTTACAGAGGGGAAAATGCCCCTTTCATCCTTTGAGTAAGTGTGCTGTTGCTGTTTGCTAAATGTTTAGTGGTATATCATTTTGGCCATAGCATGGTGCATGCTGAAATTGGTTGCGTGAATTTTTTAATCTCCTTCTGTTGAGAATCAGCAAAACGATACTTTACCTGCGTAAAGCTTAGATATTTAGGGAATGATTGTCGAGGGAGGTCTGAATAATAGCTTGAAAAAAATTGGAAAACTTGATATCCAAATGACATCTCGATAACTAGAAAGAAAAGTGCAGTGTTTCCATCATTACTAGTTGGATGAAGAAAAACTTATTTTTAAAAACCCTACGTAATAAAGCAGACGATATTGATATGGGAAGAAGTATTCACTTATAGCCAAAATCTTGGTCCAATCAGGGCGAGCCCGCTAAACCAAGTTTTCTCAGTTTTCGAGATCTTTCCTTATCAATATTCCCATTCAGAACTTTTTTACGTGAACATATTCGGAAACGCGCTCGTCCGCTTTGCAAATATCTGGTTTTAACAACATATGATCCCAACATTTTTTAAGGTCGCTTCAGGCCGCCTGGAACGGTGAAAAATTTACTCCAACTTAGTAAACTAATATCTCCTATGCTACCTTGAAAACAATCTGAAGATTCATTGAAAATATCACTTACTGCGAAGCGCTCGGAGTTTACGGATGTTCAAAAGCTTTTTCTGTCATGGCGTGAGATTGAGGACAAAATTGATCATTACGTTTCGTCGCGTCTGTTTTTCCTGTGTGAAGTAACAAAAGATGCCGGCGACTGACGAAATTACAATTTAACACGAAAATCAAATAACACCTAAACAAACAATTTAAGCTATCGATTTCAGTGAATTTTAATTTTATGCCTTCTTATCCCAACGTTACTTTGTTTCTTTGCTACATTAGCGAAAACTGAACTACTGCTCGTACTCTAGATATGACAATCAACCACAAAATTCCCTAAACCAGATAACATTAAACATAATCTAAAAAATCATGTGTCAATTCACGAGTTTGCTAACAGAGCACTTTGATTTTCTTTTTGAATCTGTTGTCTGGTTGACATTGAGTCGCACCGACAGAATGAACGTCATTGTTTTGGGACCTGACGTTTCATTTACAAATTTTCCTGGGGTTTTTTTTTTTGCAGCGCAGTTAAGCTTTTCATCAGAGGCGAAGACATGGGCTCGTTATAGTGAACTCGAAAAATTTGGGTTGGTTCTCTATCTTTCTGGCATTTATAAGCTCCTTTGGTTCCCTAGAAAACCATGTGCGATTTAAGGGCATGAGGGTCAAATCTACCAAATTTACACCCTAGTTTGGACCAAAAATGCCCAAAACTTGGTATATGTCTACTTGGCTTATGTAGACGGATGCACTCCACCCTGGTTGATTTAATATGTGATTTGGTTTTCTGACTGATCCAATGCATGCGGGCCATGTCCTTGCTCCCTCGTGTCTCAAATTATTTTTTTGGCTCTCCTGTTTCAAAACATACACGATGAACTTTCAGTATTCCATTGCATGGTTAACTTTTTTGTAAATCTGTTCCGCTATTACATGTTTGCTGCCTGGGTTGTTCTTTGAGATCGTTTCTGTTGATTAGTGTTTACTACAATTGCTTACATGAATTGTTTAATGGCCACGTCAGCTTAATATCAGCACAGTGATTGTATGACAAATGTAAATGTTCACAATTTAGATTAAGAAAACTTACCTTCTGGTTGTTAACCTAGCCTAGGAAAGTTTTAAAGTGCCGCGTCGAGGTCAAACTATTTTATGAAACGAAATAAATCTATGGAAAAGCATGGAAAACAGTGAGATAAATGATGTGAAGTGACATCTTTTATTTCAGAGAACTTGAGAAGAAGAAGAAGGTCATGCGAATTTTGTGGCGCATTTTTCCATTATCTTTACTTAATGAATAACGTAACCAAGATTTTAGTTGAATTTACAGCTTCAAAAATTGTCATCTGCAAGGATGAGAGGAAATGCAGAAGATTATGACGCGAAAAACAAATTTCGTTATTAGGTACAGAAACGGCCCGATCAGGAGGAACCTGAAAACCCAGACTTGATTAGTTTTTGAGATCTTCTGCAAATATTTTCATGTGACAAGGAAAGCTACTCTGGTTTCAATGGAGAAGATCAGGTACTATCTCTTATTATCACTTTACTCTGGTTACCGAGAAGAAAATGAATGATCTCCTTGACTGATTTCAAAGTTCCTTCTTGCGAAGGAATAAAATATTATGCCCGTATATTAATTCAGCTCATGAGCCCCAAAACCTCACAGTGAATTAAAAATTTCGGTCCTATTAGCTCTTAAGAAATGCCTACCCTTCGGGAAGTTCAAAGTTGCATCGGTTTCAGTCGAATTACATGCACATCTAGGATTTCGTACGGCTATTCAGCAAACTGTTTCGCAACTTGGTCTGGCCTCTATCACGTGCCTCTCACGTGCCTCTTTGGTCAATCACCTTTCTTTTTTTTTTTTAAGAATTAGCAAATGACAGTCTCTTGCCAGTTTAGAGCTAAACTTAAATAATAGCCGTCTGGTTTTTATTCTTGTCCCATGTGCTAGTTTACCGGGCTAAGGTCAAACCTTTACTTCAAACCTTTGCTTGGTTTTTCTTTTTGCGATAATTTTCCTTTCCAATCCACTTGGTGTAATGGATCATAGCGCTTACAGCATACGGCCAGACAAAGAAAAAAAACAAAAAGGTAACTTTCTGCCATGGCCTCCAGCTGTTTTTCCTGTTAAAATTTTTGGATCAAATATGAACACGAAGATCGTTGTGATGTTAATATGATCTCTGTACCTTTACCTGGCTTACAGCAAGCGCATTGGTTTAAGCGTTAGGGCATTTGACGTGATATGAATCGAAAAAGAAACCAACAGTTATTAAGTAACTTGAGATGGTTGAACGCTACCAAAAGAGCAGCCCTTTATCCTGATCCATGGGAAAAAAAAACGCAAAAGACTACCGACCGAATTCTAAATTCCCGTGATGTGAAATTCGAGTCTCGGAAGAAAGCAGTCCCGGGCATGCATTGCATACGCATTCCACTTATTTTATAAATTTGGGACCCACCACGTCTGCCCCCATGTTATCTTTCAGAAACGATTCGGTTGAGGAAACTGTTAAGATTTAGTTCGTTTGGTTATTTATTTGTGTCTTTGTCTTTTTGTATCGTACGGAGATATATTAGGGCGGAAAATCGATGTTGCTCGTGTCAATGTTGCATATAAATCGACATCCATTGTCTTCTGTGTATCCAAGTTCCCATCCATAAGCTAACTTATAACGTTACAAGATATTTGTAGTGATACATGTTGCGTTGCAAGGATGTATCGATCTTTCAGTGCAGAACTATGTTAGCCTTGATCAAACTCTGTAACGGAAATTTTACAAATTTCTTCCGTATCGAATTTTGACCCTGTGTTGAGCCAGGAAGCCTCGCCTCGTGCAGAGGGAGTGGAAGTCAAGCTTTAGGTGTCAAATTCCAATGCACGAGTCACCGTGGGAGTGATATCTATATCGCTAAACTTTACCTCCAAATTTATGGTGGCACTTGTTCATGTCTACTCCACCTGCTTCTTTCCCTGTAAATTTAGTATCAGTTTACTGATCCAAAAGTTCTGGAACGTAGCAACTGAAGTTGCTCTCAGAGACGAGTGGTCTTGCCTCTTTATCATGATTCCATTGGTAAATAGAATTCAGAGATGAGCCTCTACTAATTAGGAATTGTAATTGAGAACCCAACCCGCTCGACCATTTCACCGCTGTCTCGCTGAGTGCGCAGCAGGAAACCTGGACATCCAGCTGATAGACTCGAAGGCTGCAAAATGATTTTCGTGCAACTAGCTATTTTACATTTTTTAACCTATTTTTGAGGCCTTTTTTAGTATCAATTTCTGTGCATCCTTTTTTTGTACTGCTTTGCATTTCATGAGATTTTCAAGTACACTTGGGCCCGTGATATTTAACTTGATTGACAGTTGTCGCGTCAGAATAATAGCAATGTCGCGAGGTCATTTGACGGCATTACATAACACTGATGTTACATAATGTTTTGATTATGGTCAACCACACAAAGCGGTTGTTCAAAAACATTCAGTATTACTTTCCTATTGTAATATTAAGTTTAAAGGCGACTAGATGCGTGGCTCATTAGGTTCACTGGTGACCTTCGAGAAGACACACTCGAGAAAACGCCTTAATTTTCTTTCGAGCCATGACGCGTTGTGCTACCCTTGTACTAGTGCTAGCTGTAGTCGCTGTCATTTTGACGCCTTCAAACTCTTGGAGACGTCGTAGAAGGCGGAAGTTTATCTGTAAGCGTACGGACTGTAAGTTAAGCCAGTGGAGTGCTTGGACCGCTTGCAGCCGTACTTGCAAAGGGGGCACAACTACGCGCATTCGCAAAATAGTCTATCATGAGTCTTGTGGAGGAAGTTGTCCTTCGCACCCGCTGAACGAAACGAGAAGCTGTAATATACAGCAGTGCTGTCCAGTCGACTGTGCCTACTCCTGGAGTGCATGGAGTGCATGTACTGGATGCGGGATCTCAACCAAATCGCGGACCCCATTCATCAAAGTGCGCAATTCGTGTAATGGAAAAGCTTGTCCAGGAAAGGAAACACAGTCTTGTAAAACTGGAAAGTGAGTACCTACTTATGCTTATTTATACAATTTTCTTTGAATTAGCGGAATAGTTTGATAAGTTCATTTGGAAAAGTCATTGATTTGATGGAAGATGATTTGCTGTACCAAACACCTGTTGATAGCGAGTACCGTTGTATGCAAATTGCGTGGTTTTGAGGCAAGTAGACAGCAGATGAATAATATCTTCCGCAGGCAAAGAAGTTCTTTTTCCTAAGGAAGCATCTTCTCTGAGTCTCTCCTCTGCAACTTTAACGGCAAGACGTTGTTTTGCTCTTCACTAAAATCCCGGTTGGTCTTGCCGATGCCCTTTCCGATCCGTTGAGTGGAAGATCACATCAGTCACTGCAGTCGAGTTTTACGGCGCTGTTATCCCGAGCAATCTTCATGTTCCGGTAAATTCGGCTGTCGTTCATTCATAAAACACACGCCTGAAGAGTTTTTTCGCTAACTGTCATGTGAAAAAACTCGCGTGTTTTTATGAGCCACAATTCGGCCGGATTTCACTGAACGTTTCACTTTCAGATCCTATATTAGAGACTAAAGAACTTCAGGCAAGCGTTGAATTCGACCTGCCGAATTGTTAAGTTTGAAAACCACTGCATAATGCATTTTTGACAACTTTAGTCTTGTACAGCTGAGTAGATTATTCGAACCATTCTAATAGGGGAATTTGCGTGGGGAATTTAACGGCTTCTTCATTATAAAACAAACAGAGAAGCCTTGACTGTGCTCTTTTCTGATGTGAAGCACTTAGGAAGCGTCTAGAGCATTCAAGAAATGGGGAAAACATTTGACTACGTCTTGTGCTTCTCCCTACACTTCTTTCATGCTCTAGCCTCTTCCTGCGTACTCTACCACAGAACAGAGCGCAGTCAAGGCCTCTCTTTTTGTGAATTAAAAAAAATGATAAATTAATCAGTGAACGAAGCTAATTTTTCACGGAGTGTCAAGTTAACATTTAGGATTAGGTTAAGAGCTCCAAAGAATCAATGAGTAAATGATCCGTGAGTGATCCAAACAAGTAAGCGTTACCACATTGAAATGACATATCCTGTTGAAAGGCAATTTTGCGCAAAACAGCTGACTCTAAATATAGGAGCATGAGAACTGAAAGGAAGAATAACGATAACCGAGAAAGAGCCGGCAAAAGCTGTTGATAAAAGTTACTGAGAGTTGCTTAGCACAATGTTTATTGTTTCAAAAGAGCTACTAACACAAATAATATAAAATGGCGTCCAAGCTATGAAGAGTCGTTGCATTTATTTGCGTTCTTTCCGATATCGTCGCCACCAAGGAGAAACTTGATCGCTTTATGTCATCTTCCACTAAGACACTTGTTCTTGAGTACGACTTAAGAGTGTAAATTAAGACTATTATCATAATGATTCCTATCATTAGTATGATCCGGAAAACGATAAATACTTTCGGTAAAGTTCTTCAAAAACACTAAAACTGCCCGGGAAGGATACCCTCTTCCTAACTTCAATCCCATCACCGCGTTAATCTAAATCAGGCTTTACTGTCTGGAATTGATCGAGTCGCCAACTTCTAGTGAGGTCCGGCGACTCGTCACTCATCATCGAGTGCATGGTCGAAAAGTGATTGTGCTCCATTTACATCATTCGTAAAAAACTGCGAAGCGACGAAAAAACAAAAACAGCAACCACGACAAGAACAATTTAAATGTGCTTCACCACAAGCATTTGGCTGGAGTTTGATGATCAGCTTTTTAATCGGGCTCATATGGGAACCCTCACAATTAATTACATTTACTTAACTCACAAACTTTTGAAAGAATCTAATCTTTCGGTTTAAATTCAGTCTATTTCAGTCACACTTACCGTTGGTCTCTGTTGATAGCTTTGATGTAAAGATGTCATCTGGATCATTTTTAATTTGTCTTCATATATGTGAAACTAAGATGTTCGAATAGCTGGTGTATGTTGTGGATGTAGAAGGAAAGAAACTGTCACGGTGGTTTGGGGGAAAAAAGGAGAAAGAACAACAGCAACTTATGTAAAGCAATATCTGGAATTTTAGAAAATGTTTCCGGCTAAACAGCTTTCACGATTATTTGCACTGTTGTGGAATATTCCTGGTTCGTTTCTTGATCAAAACTGTTCCTAATATGATTTCAAGCCTTCATATAGTCTTCCCACTTTGCGCGCGAGTTTGTCGGTGTGATGTCTGTACAGATTTTACCAACTTAATAAAAGTAGATGTAGATGTACATGAGATGTTACTATTGAATATTTGACACGCGCACATTCGAGAAACAATTGACAGCTTTGCACGTGGTCCGTATTATCATCTTTTTAAGCGGTATGTGTTTATTTTGTTGACAAAAATGCGGAACGAGACCAAATCTGTTCCTCAGACTTAATATGTTTTCAACGTTAGTAGTTACATCATATTAACTTACCTCTGTAAATCATTCATTCCAGATAACAGAATCAAATAAACATGCTAACGATAGTATCTGAACTCGACCTTGGCCAAACATGAACGACTCCACAAGTCCACTTTCTCTAGGCATCGAAAACATTTCCATTCGTTCAGTGTTCTCAAAATTACCCTCGAAACAGCCAAATAATTTCTCTCAACAGCCAATAATGACACAAAATCCACCTTGCAACACACTTGAAACTGTTCAAACTTCTAACATCAAAAGACCCGATCCAAGAGTAACACACCAAGATTTTTACCATAAATTTGACCGCAACCCAACCACCAAAGAGAAAACTCGGCCACCTTTCGTAGAAAAATCGTTGTTCAATAAAAACGCCTCTTAACATTGCGTATTGTTGGAAGTAAAAACTCTAACACTCATTGTTTTGTTGTCTCTTTCTTTATTCTCTCTTACTACGCAAGTTAGTACAACGGGGACTAGCTCTGATCTCTCTACGAAAGTGTGGGTCACCGCTCATAAAGGTGACGCTTACTGAGCTGTCAACACCTTGAACCTTCGTCATGCTTTTACACTTAACAAACGAATCACGCTAAGCTACGCAGACCGGAGTTCGCATGCCTTCGAACGTACCTTCGCAATGTTTACGCTTTACAAAGTGCCTTTCTTCCTTAAATTTCTTAGTCTTACGGCTAAGTTTGGGCAAAACAAAAACAAGATTGACAATATAAAAATTATAATACACTTACTAACAGAATTAAAATCAAAGTTGAGGAGATATCCAAAAAGAAAATAGTCCTCGAAAACAGAATAAACAGGAAATTCGGAGAAGAAAGGGCGTACCCAAGGTACTGCCCCTTAAAAGAGCTACGTGCTATTCGTATAAATCACCTGATTATAAATTCAGTGTGGAAAAACTATTTTCTGGATCAGGAATTCGACATGGATTTAGCCTAAAAACGAGAGTATTAAAGAGGTAAAAGTATAGGGGAGGATGATTTCCAGGAAATTCCTGTACGGGATCAATTTTTTATGAGGTAGATTCATTCTCTTAGTTATTAATAATCTTTTAGCAACATATTGGAAATATACCGATATCTAACCGCAAACCGCAGTTTACGCAAAAACATGTCTCCATGTCAAATTCACGATTATAATAAGGAAAAGGTGACCAAACTGTACCTGTAAGATAAGACCGCCAAAAGGAATAAGAAATGATCAACTGGCTTACTACAATGTTTACTGAATGGCTTATGGTAGTATATTATTTCCATTCATTTCCCAACACCAATATAAGAAACCCTTACAACGTTTTCAGATTAGATATATTTCTATTTTTATCGTTTGACAATATCAATCAATCACGATATCATACGAGGCGACAAGGCTTCCTAGGAGCCACACAAAATCGTCCATAGTTAATTTTAATCAGACGTTCATCTAGAGATAGCACCGAGCAAACCAATCCAGAAAAATGTAATCGGCACACTTAACAAATCATTAATCTTGCAACACAGCTTGCCGTTAAAGAACTGCTCAAATCAAAATGTTTGGTGCGATTCGTCAACACTTCAAGCAATATTTGATTACAAATTTTCCACTCACTCTCGTCGTGAAGGAACAATAACCGTGATTGTGCTTGTCTTGAAATTCCAACCAAGTTTATTTTGAAACAAAAACATGCCGAGATGTACAAAGTCAGCCATTTAGCTAAGAACATGGTTGTCTTCACTCTGCGCATGTTCCTGCGTTACTTAACAACAATAAAATAGGTCCGCACAATATCGACACATCTCCCCCTTTTAAGGAATAGATAAACAAAATACCTCTTTGAGAAACTTAACTGAACACATTCTTAAATCTAGAAATCTAGGGCTTAAAACACGAACTGTTCCATTATACGATTGATTGAACTTTTAAAAGTTCATATTTCGCAAAAACAAATAATACTATTAAAGGCCGTCCCTCTAAAGAATAGGTCTCCTTATGAGTCTTCCATTGGAGGTCCTCTGTTCTGGGATTGAGTTATGAGAGGGACTGGTGTTGCTGTTTTCCGGAACTTCGGTATCCCCTCCTGCCTGGACATCTTTTTGAATAGACTCGCTACTGATTTCTGGAACCGGGAATATATTCTCTAGTGTATCATGACAGGTGGGCGTAGGGACTTTCATAAGGTGTTTCCGATTTCTTCGCAACACTCGACCCCCACTGTCTACGATGTATGATCTAAGACTTTGGTCCTTACTAATGACTTTAGATTCTGTAGTCCACTGCTTCTCTATCCAGCTTGACTCTTACCCAGTCCTCTGGTTGGAGTGGCGGGAGCTCTCTTGTGCCATTCCTTCTGTCAAAAGACTCCTTATAGCCCCCTTTTGCTTTAACATCTGCTTTCTTGACTGCTGCATGGTCTGTAAGCTTTTGCTGTGAGAATTTGACCATTGTTGGGATGGTAGTTCGTATCTGTCTTCCCATGATCAGCTCTACCGGTGTCTTTCTTGTAGCTGGGACAGGGGTTGCACGATCGGCCATAAGAGTAAGGAACGGATCCTCCTGTTCTAGGATCCGCTCGGAGATTCGTACTCCACTTTCTGCAGAACCATTCGCCTGGTGGTGATGTGGGCTTGATGTAGTATGCTTAAATCCATACTCTGCTTTGAACTCGTCGAACATAGCTGATTTGAATTGTGTGCCGTTATCGCCCACCAGTTCTTCTGGAATACCCCATCGAGCAAATACCGACCTCAGCTTCTGGATTACAGCATGGCTTGTTATCTTCATCAGGCTTAATATTTTAATGAACCTTGAGTAGTCCATTACCACTAAGTATCTCTGACCAGCTAGCTCAAACAAATCTGTAGAAACCTTTTTTACCATGGCCTGTCAGGTAGGACTTTGGTAATCAGAGGTTCTCTCCCCTGCCACGGTTAGTGTTGCTGACAGAACTGGCATGACTCCACCTTTGCCTTAATCTCTTTGGAAATACCTGGTCACCATACGGACAGGTTGGCACGTTCGCAGCACTTTGTTACGCCCTGGTGGCCTGTGTGAATGCTTTCCAGTATTTCCCTTCTCATGAGAACCGGTATCACTAGCTATCACTATGCGATCATTGTATGTTAACAGGCCATTGCTTATCGACAAGTGTCCACGTGCATCAAAGAACTCTCGGATCTGGAGTGGGACTTCTTCCACACGAGTTGCCCACCCTTGTGATGTAACTGCAACCAACTTTTGGAGCTGGGTATTCACTGCACTCGCTCCTTTAATTCGCTTCAGTTGGTTCTCCGTGGCTGGCCTTGTAGATTCGACCAAGTTTACGAATGCTCGAACATCTTCCACTGTATCGGGTTCCGCTTCAAACACGAGAGGGCTTCTTGACAGATTATCGGCCCCTACCATTTGCTTGCCAGGTGCGTGGTCTGCTAGATGGTTAAGTTGAACCGCATTAGGCGCAATAGGAGCCTTTGGCATCGTGAAGGTGTCTGGTCAAGATCTCTCTGAGCAATCAATGGTACTAATGGTTTGTGATCTTTCAAGGGCTTAAAAGTTGAAAGCCCCACCAGGTAACGTGATAATCTCTCACATGTCCACACTGCTGCCGGGTACTCCTTCTCAATTTGCGCATATTTGACCTCAGTCTCTGTGAGTGTTCTTGAACAAAATGCGACCGGGTGGAGTTGGTCACCATGGCCTTACATCAGAACCTCACCAATGCCATAATTACTAGCATCTGCGCAAACAGCCGTAGGCTTCTTAGGATCATAGAATGCTTGCACCGTAGAACCTGAAATCATCTGCTTGACCCTAGCAAATGCCTGTCGCTGGGATGGTCCCCAAGTCCAAACTCTATCGGACTTTAACAGATCGGTATTGGTTGCATTATTGTGGCAAAGTTCGGTACGAACCCTCAAAGGTAGTTTATTATACCAATAACTCTGCGTAGTTCGTTGGTGCTTGAAGCTCTGTGATCGCTTTCACCTTTTCAGGGTCTGGACTTAGTCCATCTACACTGACGACATGTCCAAAGTAGGTTAGACTGTCCTTCTTGATCTCACATTTCTCTTTCAGTTTTGACTCCTTGATGACTTGTTCTATTTAAGTTTTCATCATGCTCCTCAACTGACCTTCCAAACACAATGACGTCATCTATAATTGCTTCACAACCTTCTTCATTCCTTAGCATATCCGTCATTAGACACTGGAAAATTTCTGAGGTACTCGTGATTCCAAGTGGTAGCCGTTTAAAACAGAATCACCCCACTGGAGTGATAAATGTGGTCAAATTAGCACTTTCTGGATGTAGGGGTATTTGCCAGGATCCACTTGCTACGTCAAGCTGGGAAAAGTACTGAGCACCAACGAGCTTTGGGGCAACATCTTCCAAGGTAGGCAATACGAATCTTGCGCGATTCAAAGTACTATTCAGCTTTCTCAGATCGACACAGATCCTGAGCTTCCCATTACTTTTCTGTACTGGTACCATGGTTGCACACAATTCTATTGGCCCGGTTACTCTTTCGATGATGCCGGCTTCTTCCATCCGCTTAAGCTCCAAAATTTTCCAAAATTTTTCATTCTAATCGATTTCATTACGGACCGCTCTCTCCAACGCAGAATCCAAGCATATAAACTGTAGTTTCATTTCAATTCACTACAAACTCAATCTTCCCTGTACAACCGATGCTAAGCCGCAGTTTGCTTCAAAAATGTCCAGTTCATAGGTTTCAAACAGCCCGCGCACACATCAACCTTGACACACGACCTTGAAGGCCGGCTTGGTAACCTTGCCTCCTTCTTTAACTGAGCCTCGCCGGGGACCACACCGTAACTTGGCACGAAGAAATTGTCTTAGCACCACGGGTGCCAAGTTACGGTGTGGTCCCCGGCGAGGCTTAGTTAAAAAAGGAGGCAGGGTTACCACGTTGGTTTTCAACGGTCGTGTGTCAAGGTTGATGTGTACGTGGGCTGTTAGAAACCTAGGTCTCTGTTGATAGCTTTAATGTTAAGATCTCATGGTCATCATTTTGAATTTGTTTTCACACGTGTGAAATTGAGATGTTCGAGTGGCGGGTGCATGTTGTGAATGTAGAAGGAAAGAAACTGTCACGGTGGTTTTTAGGGGAAAAAGGATATAGAACAACAACAACTTAAGTAAAGTAATGTCTGGAGTTTCGAAGATGTTTCCGGCTAACTATGTTGCTTTTATTTAGTCCTCGTTGGTCTTGCCCTCTTTTTTGCGTCAGCATATATTCTATTATGGCAGAAAATAGATGCTAAGAAACTGGAGGCGCACAAGCATAAGATAAAAAGATGTTCATTTGCAGCTGGAATGTTGAGCCAATTTTACTGGCGTGCCGTCTAAACTAGACTGTCTCAGTTCAGTCCGAGATTTTTTCACATCAATCCTGGTTCTGAGAAATGCCAACTTAGTTCAATTATGCATCTTTGTCGCATGCTGAATGTTTGGTGTTATACTTGTTTGGAAAGTTTGTTTATTAGTGAAGGCTGAAATTCCTTGCGTGAATTTTTTTAGTCGCTGCCTTCGTTTTGAATTAGCAAAACGATATCGTTCTACATCGATAAAGCCTTGCTGCTAAGGTTAAAAATAGTTTCTGTCTGGGTGGTGTTCTAGTCCTATCGGTTGTTCAAAATCAGTGCAACTAATAAGCCAACATTTGAGACAAAAGATCATCAGATGTTTTATTATAGCTTAACTGTCAATCCAATAAAGGGGTGTCATCTTAACCAGGCTGCCTCAATTTTCCAGATCTTTCCTCACCAACATTTTGTTCTGAAAATGCCGACTTGCTTTGTACGAGCTATATCAGAGTTTCGAATGGGCAGGCCAGCGACTTTCCCATTTTCCATTTTTACCTTAGCCTTAAATTCTGTAATCTACACAGCATTGAAGATTATGGTTTTCTATTCATTTCACTCGTATGACTGATATTGGGTTAAGACGCCAGATTAGTTTTCTTATTGCGCTTATCAATAGTTCAATCTAGATGGGTTATTTTCGTAGAAAGGCCCTCTACAGTTATCAAAGCGCCCCTTTTCCTGTCTCGGAAAAATGTTTGATTACAGCTTAACTGTCAATCCAATAAAGGGGTCCCATCTTAACCAGCTGCCTCAATTTTCCAGATCTTTCCTCACCATTCTTTTGTTCTAAAAATTCCGACTTGCTTTGTACGAGCTATATCACAGTTTCGAATGTGCAGGCCAGCGACTTTCCCATTTTCTATTTTTACCTTGGCCTTAAATTCTGTAATCTACATAGCATTGAAGATTATGGTTTTCTATTCATTTCACTCGTATGCCTGATATTGGGTTAAGACGCCAGATTGGTTTTCTTATCGCGCTTGTCGATAACTCATTTTAGGTGGGTTATTTCCGTAGACAGGCCCTCTACAGTTATTAAAGCACCCCTTTTCCTATCTCGGAAAAATGTTTGATTACAGCTTAACTGTCAATCCAATAAAGGGGTGTCATCTTAACCAGGCTTCCTCAATTTTTTAGATCTTTCCTCACCATTCTTTTGTTCTGAAAATGCCGACTTGCTTTGTACGAGCTATATCACAGTTTCGAATGTGCAGGCCAGCGACTATCCCATTTTCTATTTTTACCTTGGCCTTAATTCTGTAATCTACACAGCATTGAAGATTATGGTTTTCTATTCATTTCACTCGTATGACTGATATTGGGTTAAGACGCCAGATTGGTTTTCTTATCGCGCTTGTCGATAACTCATATTAGGTGGGTTATTTCCGTAGATAGGCCCTCTACAGTTATTAAAGCGCCCCTTTTCCTATCTCGGGAAAAATGTTTGATTACAGCTTAACTGTCAATCCAATAAAGGGGCGTCATCTTAACCAGGCTGCCTCAATTTTCCAGATCTTTCCTCACCATTCTTTTGTTCTGAAAATGCCGACTTGCTTTGTACGAGCTATATCAGAGTTTCGAATGTGCAGGCCAGCGACTTTCCCATTTTCCATTTTACCTTGGCCTTAAATTCTGTAATCTACATAGCATTGAAGATTATGGTTTTCTATTCATTTCACTCGTATGAATGACATTGGGTTAAGATGCCAGATTGGTTTTCCTATCGCGCTTGCCGATAACTCATTTTAGGTGGGTTATTTCCGTAGATAGGTCCTCTACAGTCATTAAAGCGCCCCTTTTCCTGTCTCGGAAAAATGTTTGATTATAGCTTAACTGTCAATCCAATAAAGGGGTGTCATCTTAACCAGGCTGCCTCAATTTTCCAGATCTTTCCTCACCATTCTTTTGTTCTGAAAATGCCGACTTGCTTTGTACGAGCTATATCAGAGTTTCGAATGTGCAGGCCAGCGACTTTCCCATTTTCCATTTTTACCTTGGCCTTAAATTCTGTAATCTACATAGCATTGAAGATTTTTGTTTTCTATTCATTTCACTCGTATGACTGATATTGGGTTAAGACGCCAGTTGGTTTTCTTATCGCGCTTGCCGATAACTCATTTTAGGTGGGTTATTTCCGTAGATAGGCCCTCTACAGTTATTAAAGCACCCCTTTTCCTATCTCGGAACGGTAGACCAGCTAATTTGTGGCCACCGCTAGCAAGATGATATCATCAAAATTTACAGCTTCCATAGGAATTTCACAATTCGATCAAGTTTTTTCGTTCAACTATTTTCTTGATCTCCCTTGTGATGGTCAAATTAGTCAATGTAATTGTTTGTAAGGGTGCAAATAACCTGGCTTTGTAACAGTCCAACTCATCAAAGATTTCTCTGTGGACTGTAAGCACAGCTACACTTTATCAAAGGTCTTGGTTTCAATTCTTCTCGAAGACTCAGTTTTTTTGGTCTTCTCTTTCTCTTCACATAACGAATAACATATTTCTTGAATCCTGAGAGAAATTTTATGTAAAAAAAGAATCTATACGGTCAATTTACAATTCTAAGCAGACATTGCCCGTTGACTCTCCGTCGTTTTAATCTCTTAGCACTCGGCCAAAGGTCTCCTATACGTAATATAATTATGAGGATTTTGTTTCTGGCTTCGAAATGGACAGCTATTTTGTATTCTCTGCGCAATAAGAAATCAGTACTTCAGCACTCCTCCCTAATTTAAATCTCCCGTTGTTTCAACTCAGTTTGCTCCTTTTCATGTCTTTATTTGTTCTACCACATTACAACAAGTCAGTACAACAATGGGCGTAAGGGCTTTTCCACACATGGTGAACTTTAAGTAGAAATTTGATGGCTACTACTTTTCGATAGGCCTCGGCAGATTGCAATTATGTGTTTTTTGATCTTGCAACCGTCGTTAAAAAAAATAGGTTTTCCTGCCTTTTAGCACTTTCAGGATTTTACATTTTTTATCTACTCGCAGGAGATCCTGGGAGATAGAAATTCTTTCATCAAGGATTTTCTCGGTGAAAAATTTACGATATTAATTATCTTAGGTTCAAGACATGTCACTGTCATAATTCTATTTTCGAGCTTCGATGTCTGGAATTTGTAGAATTGCCGGTTTTCAGTGAGGTACTCATCATTTCGAGGTCCGCTAAAAACCGAAAAAAAAAAAGATTTACCTCGCTCCTGATAAATATCTCCACCGTGAGAATTGTTAAGTTGTAGCGCCAAACTAATAGCTAGGAGGAAAGGTTAAAGCCTGGCAAAAGGCCCAAATTATTTCTTTAGGGTTCGCTGTCTGCAGTTTCTTTAATTACAGTTAATCCGTGAAGTTTTTTTTAATGCTTTTCGTCTACAGTCATAAAATCTTATTAGCACTGGGCTAATATGATATTCTTTGATACATAATAGCATCAAAGAAGAAGGCTTTTGACGCGCAATAAACTGACTGTGCGATGTCTCGGAGGAGACGTACTCTTCGAAGTTTCTAGTTAAGTTGTGACGACTTTATAATTGAGAAAGCGACTCTCGTTGACGTAAGTTATTAGTATGAAAGCGTCTTATCGATATTCAAATCCCAGCGTGCAGATGAAGGTCGTTTTCAGATTAGCCAAGTTTAACATGAAAGAAATTAGGGTCGGCTATATTTCAGTGGTGGAGCTTACGAAGAATCGATTTCGAGGTCATTCATTTGAAGTTTTAAAAAGACAAACACTTATATGTCCTCGCGGTTCCCATACCCGATTTAAGAACGTAATGGTTAAAATTTAACCTTCTTCAGACCACAACTGCTCGAAAAACCATAGTATATAATTATATAGCTTACAGAGCGGAAAATGCCCCTTTCACCCTTTGAGTGAATGGATGTTTTCTGGTAATCCTTCAAAATTAGTTTAATGCACGGTGGCTTTTTCCATTCACTATATTTTCCTTAGCATCACCTTTCATTGACGCTTGAAAAAATAGACGAGAGGGTGATTGTTTTAGAAGTGTTTGAAAACGTTTTTACCAAATCTATGCCTTCGTTATATGCTGATCGGTTGGGTTGTAAGTAGAAATTATTTTTGTTAAAACTGTGCTGTTACTGTATGCTAAATGTTTGGTGGCATATCATTTCGGCATAGCATGGTGCATGCTGAAATTGGTTGCGTGAATTTTTTAATCTCCTTCTGTTGAGAATCAGCAAAACGGTACTTTACCTGCCTCAAGCTCAGGTATTTAGGGAATGAATGCCGCATATTGTTTGTTTACTTGCCGGGCGAAGGTCAAAGCTATGCGGCAGGTCTGAATAATAGCTTGAAAAAATTAGAATACTTGATATCCAATGACATCTCGATAACTAGAAAGAAAAATGTAAAAATGCAAAGTTAAGAGAAAGAAAGCCCAAATGGAAGGGGACGTAATGGCGGGAGGCCATTTTTTTTTCATCATTACTGGTTGGATAAAGCAAAAACTATTTTCCTTTGAAACCCTACGTAATAAAGCAGACGATATTGACATAGGAAGAAGTATTCACTTATAGCCAAAATCTTGGTCCAATCAGGGCGAGCCCGCTAAACCAAGTTTGCCCAGTTTTCGAGATCTTTCGTTATCAGTATTCTCATTCAGAACATTTCTACGTGAACATATTAGGAAACGCACTTATCCACTTTCGACTATCTGGTTTTAACAACATATGATCCCTACATTTTAAGGTCACTTCAGGCCGCCTGGAACAATGAAAAATGTACTCCAATTTAGTGATCTAATATTTCCTGTGTTACCTCGTCTCAGAAGTTACCAGCCTGATCAGGGCGAACCTGACTTGATCAGTTTTTAAGATCCTCTTCAAATATTTTTAAGTGACAAGGAAAGCTACTCTGGTTTCTATGGAGCAGGTCAGGTACTATCTCCTATCATCACTTTACTCTAGTTACCGAGAAGAAAGATGAATGATCTCCTTGACTGATTTCAAAGTTCCTTCTTGTGAGGAAGTAAAATATTATGCCCGTTTATTAATTAAGCTTATGAGCCCAAGGGACCTCATAGCGAATTAAAAATTCCAGTCTTATTAGCTCTGAAGAAATGTCTTCCCTTAGGGAAGTTCAAAGTTGAATCGGTTTCAGTCTAATCACGTTTACATCTAGGATTTCGTTCGGCTGTTCGGCATACTGTTTTGCAACTTGGTCTGGCCTCTATCACGCGCCACTCCGATGCCTTCGAAGAAGTAAATGAAGACATTGATAGTGTGCTTTTACTGAAAAAAAAAATGTACGGATGGAAAATGAGCCGTTATTGCGTGCTGAATGTTTGATGGTTGACATACTATTTTTAGGATCTTTTCTCAAACTGACCCATGGAGAGATTGCTTGCGTGATTCTTTTGGTCACTCACTTTTTTCTTATTTAAGAATTAGCAAATGACAGTCTCTTACCAATTTAGAGCTTAACTTAAATAATTGCCGTTTGGTTTTGTTCTTGTCCCATGTGATAGTTTGCAGGGCTAAGGCCAAACCTTTGCTTGGTTTTTCTTTTTGCGATAATTTTTCCTTGTCAATCCACTTGGGGTAATAGATCATGACGCTTACAGCACACGGCCGGACAACGAAAAAAAACAACCTGTCTGCCATGGACCTCCAGTTGTTTTTCCCTGAAGTTAAAATGTTTAGATCAAATATGAACACAAAGATCTTTGTGATGTTAGTATGATCTCTGTACCTTGACCCAGCATATACCAAGCGCGTTGGCTTACGCAAGCGTCAGGAACTTGACGTGGTATGTATCGAAAAAGACACCAGGAGTTATTAAGTAACTTGAGATGGTTGAACGCTACCAAAAGAGTAGCCCTTTATCCTGATCCATAGGAAACAAACACGCAAAAGACTACCGACCAAATTTTAAATTCCCATGATGTGAAATTCGAGTCTCGGAAGAAGGCAGTCCCGAGCATGAATTATGCGCATTCCACTTAATTTGTAAGTTTGGTATCCACCGCGTCTGCACTCATGTTATCTTTCAGAAACGATTCGGTTGAGGAAACTGTTAAGATTTAGTTCGTTTGGTTATTTATTTGTTTCTTTGTTTTTTGTATCGTATGGAGATAATTAGGGAGGAAAATCGATGCTCGTAAAGATTTGCATATAAATCAACATCCATTGTCTTCTTAAGCTAACTTATAACGTTACAAGATATTTGTAGTGATACATGTTGCGTTGCAAGGATGTATCGGTCTTGCAATGCAGAGCTATGTTAGCTTTGATCAAAATCTGTGACGGAAATTTTACAAATTTCTTAAATGTCGCATTTTGACCCTGTGTTGAGCCAGGGAGCTTCGGCTCGTGCAGAGAGAGTCAATTCCAGCTTTGGGTGTCAAATTCCAATGCACAAGTCATCGTGGGAGTGATATCTATATCGCTTTGGTGAAGGCTAAACTTTACCTCCGAATTTATGGTGGCACTTTTTCATGTCGACTCCATCTACTTCTTCCCCTGTAAATTTAGTATCAGTTTACTGATCCAAAAGTTCTGAAACGTAGCAACTGAAATTGCTCTCAGAGACGAGTGGTCTTGCCTCTCTATCATAATTCCATTAGCCAATAGAATTCATAGATGGGCTTATGCTAATTAGGAATTGTAATTGGGAACCCAACCCGCTCAACCCTTTTGCCGTTGTGTCTGTTCCTCTTGGATACATTTTAGTCTAGCTGGGTACACCGCAGCAGGAAACCTTGACATCCAGCTGACAGACTCTAGGGCCTATCTGTGGAGCCTGCCAAATGATTTTCGTGCCTGGGCAAATAGTTATTTTACATTTTTCAACTTCTTTTCGTGGCTTTGTTTAGTATCAATTTCTATTTATGCTTTTTTTTTGTACTGCTTCGCATTTCATGCGATTTTCACATGCACTGGGGTCTGTGATATTTAACGTAACTAACAGTTGTCGCGTGTCGGGTTAATAGCAATGTCACGAGGTAATTTGACAGCATTACATAACACTGATGTTACATAACGTTTTGATTATGGTCAACCACACAAAGCGGTTTTTCAAAAATATACAGTATTACTTTCCTATCAGAATATTAAGTTGAAAGGCGACTAGATGCGTGGCTCATTAGGTTCACCGATGACCTTCGAGAAGACGCACTCGAGAAAACGCCTTAATTTTCTTTCGAGCCATGACACGTTGTGCTACCCTTGTACTAGCGTTAGCTGTAGTCACTGTCATTTTGACACCTTCAAACTCTTGGAGACGTCGTAGAAGACGGCAGTTTATCTGTAAGCCTACGGACTGTAAGTTAAGCCTGTGGAGTGCTTGGGCCGCTTGCAGCCGTACTTGCAAAGAGGGCACAACTACGCGCACTCGCAAAATAGTCTATCATGAGTCTTGTGGAGGAAGTTGTCCTTCGCACCCGCTGAACGAAACGAGAAGCTGTAATATACAGCAGTGCTGTCCAGTCGACTGTGCTTACTCCTGGAGTGCATGGAGTGCATGTACTGGATGCGGGATCTCAACCAAATTTCGGACCCCAATCATCAAAGTACGCAATTGGTGTAATGGAAAAGTTTGTCCCGGGAAGGAAATACGGTCTTGTAAAACTGGAAAGTGAGTACTTACTGATGCTTATTTACGCTTCTGATTGCAATTTTCTTTAAATTTGCGGAATAATTTGATAATCTCATTAGGAAAGTCATCAATTTGATTAAAGATGATTGAAAATTTTAGAACTGTAACGATAGGAGGTACGTTTTTATTAATAAGTTCCCGCTTTCTCGGTTAACCCGTACTCGTAAAAATTGTGATAAAAAACAGTTTGGGATGAGCTGTTGCGAATTCTAGTAACCACATGATTCAACGTGTAGGTCATCATAGTGAATCCATCACACCTACCCCAGCCAATTTATTTGCTTCCAATTTCTACCTTTGCATGACAAGAACTTTACTAAATAGTTACATTTTTGAATATCTGTCAAGAAATTTCTGCAAGCTTTCGAGTTGCGCCTCATTAGTTATGATCGAAAGCAGAAAGAAAGAACGGTGTGGGAGGGGAGGTGGGCATATCGAAGGAGCGGAGTCGCATCGCCACAGGGAGTATAAAGCTGTGTATTTTGATACATTGAGATGGCACTCGTTGGGTTTGTTTTGACAAAAAACAATCTGTCAACAGCAATCGTTAATTCAAGTGGGTAACGATATCTTCCCTTAGGGAAATATTTCATCTGTGTGGGAGTCTTTATCTTGAGGTCATCAGAGATACCATCATGAAGGTTTAGACGTTCAAATTATACTTTAATATAATTTTCAATTGGTACATGATCGATTGTCTGCTTCCGCTGCTTTAAAATGTCAGCCAATGAATGCTCAGACAGATAGGAAAAATGTGATAATCAAATCCTTCTATGGCCAGAATGATTTCAACTTCTATCTCCCAAAAGCGATTTACATTCGACTTCTTCTCACTAAGTCAATACCGTACCCTTCCAACAAGTAATGAGAATAGATAAATAGATCAGTAGGAAGGGTTTATCCAATTATTTTCACTAATTTCCTGAAAAATGTTCCGCCGCTTGAAAGTGAATTATTGTTAATCAGGACCCCATTCAAAAGTATGTGATGACACTCTCGCAGTCTGAAACATATCTCCCGCTATATAAGATGACAGAATCCAATAGTCCAAAACTGACATGGAAGAAATAACTGCTATCATCGCGCGACTGAAATTGAATTTGGGAAAAAGGGGCCGTGGAGTCATAACCCCATGCATTATTTCTTACAGAAAACTGAGTATTTTCTGTTAAGAGAGCAGTCAGAATTCAGCAGAAGCAAATCTGATGTTGACCACATCGTCTAGTTTTCATGGTAAATTCAGACAACCGAAATCATCAATTGAGACGTAATCCTACGCCACGCCTTCGAACGTGCTGATTATGTTTGTCCCTTTGTCCACGGTTATTTCGGGATCCAACGAGTGGTGTCTAGTTGGTAGGTCCTGTATCTTTCCTCTGATATAGTTACAATCTTCGACTGTTAAGCCTGGGCAAGTCCACCTCATACGTCACTATATTTTAACCTCAAGGAAAGGTTGGAGATCGCGTGCGAGAGGATAAAGGATTTGTTCTTGCCTGCAGTTTTGGTGAGAACCATGACCTAAAATGGTCTCTTTCGATGTGCTGTATCATTTATATCGCACTATGAAAAAAAAAAGGAGGAGAGCTTTTCGATGTGCTTCCCTCTGTTCACTCTTCCAGCTGGCGGTGATAATATCATAAGATATGTAAAGTTGATCGAGCACACTTTGAAATTAGAATTACTTCCGACGGGAATCGAACCTATGACCTTTGTACTTTAAATTCTTTAGCTCAAAGCGATGAAACACGTCTTTAATCCATGTGAGAAATAATCATATTACATCGCATACTGCACCGTAATATCATCCCCTAAGATTAATGATACAGAGATGTTTGATAGGCTCGGTGATCCCGCGATTATAAAGCACAGGATGGTGTTCTTGTATTTATTGGAACACGTATTCAACTAATGTGAGAAATAACCATATCACACCGCATACTGCGCCGTAATATCATCTCCCAAGGTTAATGATATAGAGATGTTTGATAGGCTTGGTGATCCCGTGATTATAAAGCACAGGATGGCGTTCTTGTATTTATTGGAACACGTATTCAACTAATGTGAGAAATAACCATATCACACCGCATACTGCGCCGTAATATCGTCTCCCGAGATTGAGGATAGAGAGATGTTTGATAGGCTTAGTGACCCTGTGATTATAAAGCACAGGATAATGTTCTTGTATATATTGGCACGCGTATTTCAGTGTGTAAAATCATTTTTTTTTCTTTGGTGACTTCTTTACAGGATTTAGTCGCCAAAGTGAAAAATTTAGTCGCATTGGCGCTTGTATTAGGCGCAATTCCACGCCCTGATAAATAATTAATAATTTAACTCGTGCGAGATAAACATATCACACTGCTTACAGGGGTGTAATATCATCTCCCAAGATTAAGGATAAAGAGATGTCTGATAAGCTTAGTGTCGCCGTGATTATAGAGCACAGGATGGTGTTCTTGTATTTATTGGCAAACAAAACGAAAAACAAAAACAAACGATGATGATAAAATCGCCTCCTCACTTAATTTAAATCGAACTTGTGACCTTGAAAACAAAGCTTCGGAAGCTCCACCTCTAAGCCATAACAGGCTTCAATTCCTCAAGTGTTAAACTTGGCTAATAAGGCAAACGCCTTAATTTGCATAGTAGGATTAGAATATCATCGAGGCGATTTGATGCTTTCATGCATATAGCTTATGTCAACAAGAATCGCTACTTCAAACATACAGGATCCTTTATTCTTCTCGGGGAAACTTTTGATGTATATGAATTCTCTATTTGGGACATGTCAGATATGCCGCTGAGCTAATTCTGCGACGGTTTTTAAGGCCAAGAATTTAGTTCCTGCTACGCAATAAGCCTTCATCAATTTTAATTTTAGTGGGCAAACGTGCAAATGTCAAGTTCCACTTTTAACTGATAAACTCTGCTGACGCTTTTGCTAGATTAACATTTTTAACATTTCCGTAACTGCGCCAATGGATTCGCCTTACACAAAAAATACTCTCAGCCGAACTGACTAGGTTACTCCAAGTTGTTAGTGACCTATGTGCTCCACACTCTCGTCGAGACAACTACACAGCCCAACACCTACTTGTAACTTACTCGTAACTATTCGTTAGCCTCTGAACAGTTCGCTAGCCTCCGAGATTATCTCGACCTTTTTGAAGTGTTTTTCTGTGCTTTATATTGGAGAATACTTGAAAATTTTGTTGTGGAAAATTTTTAAATGCCATAAACAGCCAGATCTCTGAAAAAAAACCCTGTTGAGAACTCAACAGATATAGATATGGTTGAGTGCAATTAAATTCTATGAATCTTTTTCCTTTTTCCTTTCCTTAATTTTTATTTTTTCTTTTCTCCTTTCTCCTTTCATTCCTTTTTATTTTCCTATCAGGCAACCAAAAGAATTTTCTTTGAACCCAATTTTAGAAGTGAATTCCTGTCTTGTGAAATAATCTGACTGTTTTTTTTTGTCTGTGTCTTGAAAAGAAGCCATAGTAAATTGTAGGGTTTCCGTTTACCGTGTTTAAAGTAATAGGGCCATAATCATTGACGTTTGTATCCGTTTGCATTTTTTGGACTGGACCCAACACAGGCTGCCCAAGCTAAACACATTATAAGGAATAGTATGGAGAACCAAATACGGTCGATTTACAACAATAAATATTTCGTAATATGAACATTCCATACGTAAAATCAATGGAACTTACTCACATCTTGTGTGTCCGCTGTGGTTTCTGGCGATTTCTGCCATTTAAAGCTTGTTTTGCCATCACTGTTATTCCTGTTATAAGAGGTCTTATAACAGGATTAACAGTAGTTAATATCTATGAAATTTTAAAATCTTTGAGGAAGGAGAGCTTTCTGATTGTAACCCACTAACTTAAAAAAGGTCAAGCAACAGTCTGACTTAATTTGTCTGTGACGGCTTTTGGACAGCCAAGGCCTAAACGCATTGATTTACGAATAATGATACCCGGTTATTATAAATGAATGTCATAGTAGTTTCATTCATTTAAAATTTGAATTTATTTTATTTAATTAATTGCGATTACCGCCTTCTTTTTGTGTCTTAACTGCCAGCAGGGACAGACTGTAACAGTCTGTAAATTCGAGATATCCACTAATTTTCTTGAAATCCTAGATAACCTTAGGTACTGTTACTGATGGTTTCTGCCGTTCTGTTGTGCCACCGTTAGATAATCATAAACCAGATAGCTTGTTTTTTCATCGTTGATGGTCCCGACGGCACACCACCATTTTGGGGCCTGTGTAAACTCCTAAACCCGTCGTCCGGGCAAGCACATAACAAATGGAATAGGGAGCAGGGTAGTAATCTTGTAGCTTCCCCTTCCCACCCTCTCTTCCTTTGTTTATTGACAAGAATTAATTTTTTCTGCTTAATTTTCTCTCTTAGTTTTTTCACCCAGACACAGAGAAGTTTCGTTTACCATTGAATTGACTGATTTTGATTTTGACTTGTTGATTGGTTTTCGTTTCGTTATATTCTTCACAGAGATTCTTTCTTTGATTAAATTTTGTGTCCTTATATTCTTCACAAAGGACTCGGTCACTGAAATCTTTGGTCAGCTTAGTTCGTCTTTCGAATAGTTGAACATTTCATTAAAAGTTCTCTCTGTTTTTCTTCGACGCGCCTGGCTAACGAAGACTCGCTTCCACAAAGAGAAAACGGTCTGTCATCAAAACGTCCAAACTTTCAATCTAGAAACATATAACCATAAAACAATGTCTTTATTCAGGTTACCATGGATATTATAGACACACTTATCGGGGATAAAAAGTCCATAGCGCGTAGATTGTTACTGAACGTGATCCCTTTTTGCGAGCTTATACTAGCTCGCTAAAATATATATAAATCATTCCTTATACAATCTTTTTTGACCTTACTTCATTATTTTTTTTTTAACTCTATGTCCGTGTTTCCCCGCGTGCATTTTTTCGGATTCTCTTCCTTATTTAGCTAACTGTTCGACCAACTAAATCAAATCTAATACACGTCCTTAGGTTAGTTACTGGTGAAAATGTTTGGGTTAGAGGCCTGTCGATCTTGGGGAATTAAAGCTCCCGGTGAAATTACTAATCCGAATATTTGCATCAGGTTTATAGATTGGTCTTATGGAATTGTATCGGGGTGGACACCCTACAGATTCAAAGCCGGCCTTTCATTTGCCCAAACAAGATAACCTTAATGAAAATAAACGATTTCCTACGATGCAATAGTGTCGGGGCAGACACCCTACAGGTCCACAGCCGGCTTTTTATTTGCCTAAACAAGTTCAGATGCATTTTATTATGTTTCCCAATACCCTGCTGTTTGACAATGGTTTATCACAGCTTTGTTGTAACAAATGTGTCGACTCACTATGGGGGTTTGGCTCTAGAACACTCGCTCAAGTAGGAGGGACCGCGACTCTTTTTGTGGATTCTCTTCTTTATTCAGCTAACTGTTAAACTACCTTAATTAAGTCTAATACACGTAGTTTATCAGCGAACATGTTTGTATTTTAGCTTGTCGATCTTGAGGAATTAATGCTCTCCATGAAATTACTAATCCAAGTTTTCGCACAAGGTTTGCAGAAGTGAATAACAAAACTCTTTGTATTCTACGCCATAAAAAGCTGACTTATTGAACACAAAAGACACAAACAGGAACTATGTTGTTGGTCGACACCAAGGCCGCGAGACAAAACCAAACAAGAACACTATTCGCAAACCCAAACAGGAACTATGTTGTTCCTGTTGTTCTTCGCAAATAAACTTACATATTTTTGTCAATTTGGTAGAGTTATACAGGATTAAAGCTAGACAGCTGAGCATAACACACTCATCAGGAAACGTAACGTGGCGCTAGACTTACCTCCTGGTCAACTAACGTCACAGCACATGACCTGCAGCAGGCTTTCTTTACTCCCGGTAGTTCTTCGTGGGTTAGAACGCGCTGTTTGGATGAGTAGCTGCTTGATTTGATTCATTTTCATTGCGATCCAAAGTACATTTCAGACCTTATGGTGCGTTCTTTCACACCAGAAGGTTTGACGTTTCAGATTGTTAGGGGGCACGAACGAACCTACCTTGTTAACACTAGATTTTCACAATGTCAGCCTGTAAAACAACATGTGACTTGCTTTCTCGTTTTATGAAGTTTTAAACCATTACCTGAACTGCTCGTTAACGACTCGCTGCAGGCTAGGAGAGTGGTAAGAATTACATCACAACATCGTGTGAACCAGTAGGAATCGGAATTTTTTGGCATTTTTCCTGTGCTCAAGGGGTGAAGTGTTTTTAATTGCCAAAGTGTATTGTGCGCGTATAACCTTGTCTGCTTTGCTGATTTGCGTAACAGAACTAAGGATTCGGAGGGGCTTGAGAGTGATCCCGCGAAATTGCATTGGGTTATCTGTTTTCTTCCAGAGATACTTATTACAAACGTCATAGGAGATGAGCCATAGTAGATGTGGGTATTTTCTCAGTGCAATATTACTAGTGTAGGTATGGCTGCGAGAGGAACTCTTTTTACTAATTTCTCCAAAGGGAATAGACGATAAGGAGGAATTATATAAGCAACTTTTTATTTTCTCGAGTGCTTATACTTAGGTTCTAGGCATTGAATTCAGTGAATTTTCACTGGAAAATGTGTAGATATGGCTGAGAGAATAACGCATCGACAAATTTACATTTTTCGAAAAGACGACAAAAAGAAAACGTATTTTAAAGGGGAAGTAAATATATGTTATTTGCCGGCTGGGAGGTCCGTATGGTGAAAAACTGTGACCGAGGTCTTGAGAATACTGCCCGAGGCCGTAGGCCGAGGGCAGCATTTTCAAGACCGAGGTCACAGTTTTTCACCATACGGACCGACCCTTAGCCGGTAAATAACATATTTATTGTTTTTTAAACTTGACGAAATTCTTTCCAAAAGAACCCGAATGATTTAGGGCAGTAAATACGGCAAGATCTTCCATAAACTGAACAATTTTTGAGTGAGTAAATGGTAGTTAAAATAGCGGTGATGCAAATTAAAGAGAGATGCCTCAGCGAAACATTTTCATTTCCGTAACGATAAAGATGATTTAAAAGGCTTCCAAACAAACTTTGAAACATTATTTTTACAAGTATCTGCCACAATCTAACACCTGTCAATTAGAGAGCGCGTAAGAAAAAAAAAGCGCAAGAAGATTTGAAAAACAACGGAACTAGTTTGGCAAGGACTGTCACGACAATGTTTTCTTCAAAAACAATCAATGATATAACGGAAAGTATTATTCACTCTCATCGACGATTCATTCATGTACGAAGATTTACCTCTGTTCATTAAGTAAACGGCGAGGAAAGTAATTGTGAGTAAATTCAATTTTTTTATTTTGAAGTTGTGAGAGTTTGCTCGTTTGTTTGCTGCAACGGCGTGTGTAAATCTGGTCTTTCCTCCACAAAAACTGAATTCGAACGGCACACTCTAACGAGACACAAGGGGATTTAATGCGGCCTTTTCTCAATAAATTCCTTCAGTTTCTGTTGTGCAATTTATGGTCCAAATGTCCAAATTGAACGGACTTTGAAAGACTCACCAAGAGCGTATATTTATTGTCGAACTGAAATTAAAACTTCGCTCGCTCTTTTACTACGAACAAATTGTTTGAGAAAATTCAGACATTAAATGAATGAAAGTTCCATTGTTCAGTTTACCTGTAACCAAATACCTCACGTTTTAACTTTCTAAGTACTTTTTGTGAATGATTAAAATCAATTGCAGACGGTTTTTAGGCCACTTGTCAACCGACGTAATGACACCATTGCCTATACAAATTCATTCTGAAACCAATATTTTTTTGTCAACTAAATTAATTTGAGAGAGAGAAAGAGAGGATTCATAAGTCGGCTTGAGGTAGTGACCGATGTGTTTGCTTAAAAATACTGCCCAGCGGGCAAAACGAGGTATATTTATGAAAAATGGCAACGAAAGTTGAGATGTACACGGCGACTCACGAAAGCGTTACCGTGGCCCGTGGGCAGAGATAGGAAAATACTGACCGGGTAAAGAACCAATCAGATTGCAGGATTCGTTACCGTGCCCTCTAAAAAAACAATAAAACAACATATTTTTGTCTCGAATGTTTAGGTTTAAATTATGTCGTAAGTACTGCAAAACGTCTTTCCTATGGCTGTCGAGGTCTCTTTTATTTTAATTGTTCTGGTGATATTTCACTCTTGAACCGGCGTGACCTCTGTCAACAGCTTTTCCGAAGCTTGGATTCCAAGAGCGTATAATGTATGTATAGCCTCATCTGCTTTGTTTGTTTTGCATATGCCAAGTTCAGGTGCCCAGATAAAAGCCAAGCAAAGAAGAAAAGTTTCCTAGCCTTGAAACTCATGGCGTCCTATTAAAATAGCCAAAGTAAAAGAAAAAATAATATCGGAGACGAATGAATCGTTTAGAGACTAGATTTCGCATGGTGCGCGTAAATCAGATGTAGTCAGCTACCATCATGGTTATTGGAATGCAATGGTAACAACTAAGGATGTACCAATTGTAATTGCAATCATTGCCCCTCCGTAAGATATTCAAACATATGTGAGTACTTACTCAGCTGACTGGTTTGGCTGAACGGCAAAATTCATTTGATCTCTGTGTTTTACAATTATTGTTTTTGCCACCCATATTAATTGCACCAGAAATACTTTTTAAAAATATTTAATAAGAGAACTTGAGTTTTCTTTCGGCAAACTTCAATAACAGATGTGGGTTTTGGATCGATGCAATATCACTAGAGTGTATATTGGCTGCGGGGGAAACATTTTTTAACAAATTCTATCAGAAATGCTGAAAAAGCTCTTTGTTATTGCTGTCGAAGTCTCTTGTGCTTCAAGTGTCTTAATGATCTTTCGCTCTTGAACTGGATTGTCTATTGTCAACAGCTTTTCTAAATCTTGGGTTCTTAAGCATGAGACCTCCGTTTGCTAGGGGCTACGATTGGTACCTGCCAGATTGATACTGTTGGTTGGACACACAATGCACAATGTTCGCCGTGTTAGCCTGTAGAATAATGTGGTTGATGTTTCTTACTTTCTCGAGTACTAGTATCGGGGTGGACAGGTTCACAGCCGGCTTTTCATTTGCCCAAACAAGTTCAAGTTGCATCTTGTTATATTTCCTATATATATATATATATATATATATATATATATATATATATATATATATATATAGGAAAGGGGTTCTTCAGGGGTTTAATAAACCCCTGAAGAGTGAAGCGATTAACGAAACAGGCTTGTCGGGAAATGTAGTTACGTCCTTTTTTCCTCTCATAATATTTATATATATATATATATATATATATATATATACATATGGCTTATCACAGCTTGCCCAAACAATATAACATTAATGAAATTAAAGGTTTCCTGCATAACAATAGTATCGGGGTAGACACCTTACAGGTTCACAGCCGGCTTTTTATTTGCCCAAACAAGTTCAAGTTGCATTTCCTATACCCTGCTGTTTGACAATGGTTTGTCACAGCTTCGTTGAAAAAAGTGTTACGACTAACTGTGGGGGTTTCGCTCTGGAACACTCGAGCAAGAGAAACCGAAACTCTTTCTGGATTCTCTTCTTTGTTCAGCTAACTGTTCAACTAAGTAAATCAAGTCAAATATACGTTCTTAAGTACTTTATTAGCGAACATGTTTAAATTATAGTCCTGTCCATCTTGGGGAATTATTGCTTAATTAGATTTTGCTGATAAACAATTTTTTTTGATAAGCTTGTCACGAGTTTCAGTGTCTTTCACTCTCAAACTGGAGTGTCAACAGCCTTTTCAAGGTTGGCCTCTTAACCTCAAAATCTCGACCTTGTCAAGAATTAAAATTGAAAACCTTGAATTAAAACTTTGAAGTCGTCAGACGAGCGAGCGAAATACATTTATTGAATGCAATCAATTTGCACGCTTTACACGTTCTTCGTACATGATACATCATACATCGACTGAAAATCAAAATTGTATCCTGAGAAAGATACATTTATTCAATGCAATCAATTTCCAGGTTTGCACGTGATCAGAACATGGCTGAGGCCGGTGATGTGATTACGGCGTGATATTTTGAAGCTCCCCTCTCTGAACTTCTCGGCGTTCCAGACATAATTAATTTGTCACTAGCTCTCCACTCGTTCAGCATCCTATGGCTTTAAACAGGGGTTTTCTCCTCTTTCGAAAGACGAGATCGAACAAGCGTTGAAGAAATAAATAATCCGAAAACACGGTTGTTTAAAGCTTCATGTTCGTGTGTTCAGCCGGACCCTTTGTGTCACTTCGTGAAAAGAAAAGAAAGAAGGATATGAAAAGTGCTTCTTGTATGGATTGTGACGAAGTCACAATTGGACCTTCCATAAGCCTTATCTTTTTTTCGATGTGAGCATCTTTGCACCCTACCCGACGGTCGATGCATGAATGAGGAGTTTTTAACTTAAGGGTCACTCCGCCCTCCCGCATGATAGTTAGACATGTGTGAGCACTGACCTTGCTTAGGGACTTGATTAAATGGCAAAAATCATTACAACTGCTGTATTGTGGAAATTTGCCGTGACAATCCGTTGGTCACCTGCCTATGATGAATTTATTTTAACTTGGTGGTAGTTTCCTCAGCGTTGTATAAAAAAGTTTGAACAATGCTTATGAGGGAATTCAAACACATAATAGGCCATTATCAATCGCTTCAATAGTTTCTAGCGATCATATTCCAAACATTACGAAGCTTTGACTGACAGCTTAAGCTATCACAGAAAGAGTTTAGAGATTTTTAGTTAACCCGTTACTAAAATGGCTACATTTTAACCAGAAGTGTTTTAAAGCATAAACGTTTTGATAACCAACGCTTTTTGCGGTAAGGGGATAAGGTGGGTTACTGAACTTTAATAAGTAGCTGATGAAAATGACATTATTCAGTACCACAGTGTATTCGTCTGTGTGTAAGAAACGAAGCTGTTGTAGTGTCTTCGCCGATTTCCTGCAGAAACGAGTTTGTAACCCTAAGAAGTTGAATTACCTCAAACCACGTCTTACCCAAAAGGTTAAGTACTGAAAAATCCAGAAGAAAAGAATCATCCTTTTTCCATCACAGCAACCGCGGCTATTCCATATGTTCAAAGTAGCTGAAAGACTGCTAATAGCTTTCAATGACTGATATATGTCGTCGTTCAAGAGGTGATCTGATTCTTTTGCGGGCGGTGGAAGCGACCTTTTGCTTAACCATAAATAATATCCCGCGGGGGTATGACAACTAATTAAATTACACTATAATTTTCAATGAAAAGGTCGTATTGTGTATCAAGCCTATGCTCTGTTCCTGTGCGATCAATAGTGTGATGAACCTTCCCACGACCTTCGCACCCCTTGATTTTTTTTATTTAGTTAAAAGGCCCGGGTCGCACTAGGGAAGTTTTGATCAATAATCCGTCAAAAAAGGATTAATATCTATCATCACAGCAAGTTTCCGTATGCGACCGGTGATTCAAAAATTTCTAAAATTTCGGAAAGTCCGCAGAAACTTCAGAGACACCGAAGTGTATGGGTAGGGCAGGCAGATTTTGAAAAAATCGAAAAAAACAAAAAGACACCGCTTCCGGAGCTGTCAACGCTAATCATTTGACCCAGACATGACCTCCAGTTAAACTATTCAATCGGCGGGAATTTTAATATTCACCCGCCAACTTTTAGCATGGATGGGCGTTTTCCTTTTTATTATGAGCCGGGATCATTCCAAGCCAAAATTTTCGTCATTTCGACGATACATTGGCTGGACCGATCTTAGATCAAGCGGGACCCAGCGGAATTTTGCTTAATCGGTCCGATAGTCCAGTAAGTGAGGTAAGAGAGAGCGATAGCCCGACCAGCTGAAGGTCAGCTGAAGGTTTTGGCACAAAAAGAAAAAAAATACGACAAATGGCCGTAAGAAGAGCAAACGGTTCAAGTAATGAATATTAATGGAGGAGGAATGGTCCATGTGTAAGGCGTAACACGAATTCTACGTAAATGCCGCCGTCTTAGAAAAGCGACTTCAGGATTTGCATGTATTCATTTACCCATCTCTGATACAGGATGAAAAGGCAAACATTTGCAGCTGTTGCATATCGATAATTTGTAGAAGTAGAGGGGAAAAAGCAAACCAAAATGCCCGATTTGGGTTCACGTTTATTACCGCACAATACGCGCCAGAAATTAAATCAGATCAACTGTGTTTATCTTGACATATTTGTGTACTTCGGTAGTGCGACTCAAAAATTGTCACATTTTTCAGCTCTTCCGGTTGCAGTTTCAACTTTTCGAAAATTTTTTGGCGCACATGTCAAGAGACCTGATCCTTATTTTGTTTTAAATTGAAAGCATTGCATTTTTTCTTATTGGATTAGCTTAATCAAATTATTGTATCCCTATTTATATCCTGTAGGAGACAATTACATTTCTTATGCCACATTAAAGTAGGCTATTATAAACTTGGTATATTGAAACAACACCAAAAGCCTACCTTACGGCTTAGATACCACAGAAAGTGTTATTAAAGGTGTATTTAATCCAAGATATCTTGTCTATCGAGCTTACGCTTTTCTTTGTTATTTGATAAATAATTTGATACTCCTTTCCGCGAATGAAAAAGAGAAATGTTAAAGTAGTTCGACTGTAAAGCAAGAAAACAAAGGCAAAGGATACCTCAAATTTTAACCAAGCTCTGTGCTCGGTAAAAATTGAGGCAAAGCGTTACTATTCGCTTGGATATATATCAGCGTGGCAGTTTTTCGAGAGATATTTGGTTTGCAGTGTTGATAGAGGTACACCTTAAGTATGTTATTAATGTTTCTGTGCGTCTGTGTTTGGACAAGATGTATGACAAATGGCCAATTTTATTTCTAAGTAGAATATAGTTTGGTGTGGTATTACAAGCCGATTCTAAAGTTACCATCTCTTACACAAGTACTGTGCAAGTAAGCCGATGACTGTAGTTGAGTGTTTGCTGTCACTGTACTCCTTCTCTCTCTTTTTTCTGACAATAGCTTAGAGGGCCTATCGGCAAGTGTAGCACTGTAAAGATATTAGAAAAAACAAAAAAAAAATTTGGCGCAAAAGGTTTTGACAGGATACGTTTCGCATGCGCGTGCGGACCTTGTGCAGTGATTTCACGCGAAGAAGTAACCTTTCTCGGTGAAAGATTTTCGTTGAACGCAGTGTTCCTGGTTGCATCCAGTTAGATAATAATCTTGAATTTCAGGCTTTCTCTATCGCTGATCATCATTTTCCCGCGTCATTCTTTTCTTTTTTTCAGTCTATTGATGGAACGAAATTCAAATAATTTCCGGCAACTAGAAAGAAATGTAAGTTTATAAAATGGTGGATTAGGTGTTTGGAAATTTGTTATTGAATTTTATGAAGTCAGGTTATGCTCAAATAACATTTAGAATACTCCAAGACCACATTTGGCAGGTTAGGAGTGGACCTAATAAATTTGAATTATCTTCTCCATTTTTTATTTGCAAACCAGCCATTCTTAAATTTGAGCTGAGGAGCTTCTTTCTTTTGAGAAGCTTGGTATGATTTTCCATGTCTGAGATTGTTGAGACGTTGAGGCGTTGAGGCAGAATATTCCTCAGGATCACGTTCTGTTTTACATTCCTGCATGTTTCTACTTAAAAGTCTTTTTAAAGGCTGAAACCCTTGTGCCACGGAGTACATGGTGCTATTGCCCCGTGGATCACTAATCTTGGCTTGTGAAGCTTGAAATCAATAAAACTCTCCCCGGTCAATTTAGTCTGATAAAATTTTGAATGCACTTCAGTAAACAATTCCTGGCTATCACGCTTGGTGCTATGATATGTTTTTAAATGCTGTGACTTGTTGCATGTGTTATATGGTTTTCTTTTTCGCGATATCAAATCAGATAGAATAAAACCCTTGAGCGTTGAACTTTAGTGTATGTTTACCTTGAATTCGCCGTAAGTTCTACTTGCTGTACCAGCTATTTCAATCATTTCACTCAACTTTATTATGGTCAAGGACGTGCAGTCATTTTGGGGCATAGTTTACCCATGGCGGTGTCCATTTTTAGGGTAAAGTTCTTCGTGTCACATTGCAGTGTGAGGGTTGTCGACCTGACATACGACTGTATGGAGACACTCGTAATGGTAGGCTTTTCTTCTCTATTTCTAAGCTATTGACGATGTCATCATTTTTCGTGCGGACATTATAAACAACAAACATTGATGTTTTATTTAATTTCCACAAGACATTAATCATGGTCATCGATGGGTAGCTAATTATGGAGCACAAATTATCTACGGGGGGTATCCATTTTAAGGGTAACAGTGGTGAGGCTCGTCGACCTTTCTTTAGTATAACACTCTCAAGGGGAAATGCGTTATATAACGCTTTTTTACTCTATTTCTAAGGTAGCTGCCGGTCAATTTAGTCTTAGAAAATTTTGAATGCACTTCAGTAAACAATTCCTGGCTATTACGCTTGGTGCTATGATATGTTTTTATATGCTATGACTTGTTACATATGCAAGCTTACATTGTTCACGACTATTAGAGAATTTTTAATTTATGTTAAAACAGGTTTGATAGACCTTATCATGCGTGATATGGTTTTCTTTTTCGCGATATCAAATCAGATAGAATAAAACCCATGAGCGTTGAACTTTAGTGTATGTTTACCTTGAATTCGCCGTAGGTTCTACTTGCTGTACTATCTATTTGAATGATTTCACTCGACTTTATTATCCAACATGCAAGATTTTCCTGCAAACGTAAGACGACAAAGACTGATATATGGTCAATGACGTGTGATCTTTTTCTGGGAAAATTTTCCCCCTGGCGGTTTCCATTTTTAGGGTAAAGTTCTTCGTGTCACATTGCAGTGTGAGGGTTGTCGACCTGACATACGACTGTATGGAGACACTCGTAATGGTATGTTTTTACGGCCTTCAATCATCGATGGGTTGTCGTTTATAGCACGTAGACTACTTATAAGAGGGTAACTTCGCGCCACGTTTCACTGCAAGGATCTTCGACGCGTCCCGAAACACTTGCAAATAGCAAATTGTTTTTCTAGAAATGACACGTTTTTCTACTCTATTTCTAACTCTAATTGTATTCGCTGTCGTTATGACGCCTTCAAATGCTTGGAGACGTCGAAGGAGGCGACGGTGGAGTTGTTTGCCTGTCCAGTGCAAAGTTGGCAATTGGGAAGCGTGGACCTCCTGTAGTAAATCTTGCAGTGGAGGCTCGACTACACGCACCCGGGAAATTACGCTCATGCAGTCTTGTGGAGGCAACTGCCCACACCATCTAAAGGAAACTAAAATCTGTAACCCATTCTGTTGTCCTGTCGATTGTGTTTTCGTTTGGAATGCATGGAGTAGGTGTATTGGATGCGGAACGTTGACTCAATCTCGTTCCCCAAGCATTAGGCGGCGAAGTTCGTGTAGCGGACGAACTTGTCCTGCACAAGAAACTCGTTCTTGTAACACGGGGATGTAAGTACTCAATGATTTGCTTACATGTTTGCAATGTCATCTTATTTCTTAATTCTTCATGTTATGTAACCGAGTTTGACAACAATGAAGAGGGAATTTGAGCACAGACGATTTCATGCAGCATCATAATAGGCCTTATCAAACACCCCAAAATTTTCCAATGATTATATTTTATACATTAGTAAAAGACTATCATGGCAGTAGTTTAAACATTCATAGTTCAACCGTCACTTTGTAAATGGTTAAGATTCAGCAAAAGGTATTAACATACTATATAACGGCCACCGCGCTCCCTTTTAAGAGATGGGGTGGGGTACTGAACCTACATAAGAATGTAAATAGTTAAATCAGTGTTACAGTCAATGGTATCAGTTATGAGTATCGTATGTGAACGAAACAAAGTTGTAACAATATCTTCGCCTATTTCATAAGAGCACAAATTCGTCGCCTTGTTGCTCCAAAATTGAATTACCAAAACCATGTCTTTGAATACTGCACTGCAACCACGAGAGCTCCACGTGATCAACGTAACTGAAAGATAACGACCATGGAATATCATTTTTCATTCGATAGGTTACATCGGGTAGCTATTCTTTGTCACAGTTCAAGAAGCCAACTTAATCCGGCTTTTGCGTGCAGCAACATTTAGCCTTTTGCTTGACCATAAGATTAAGGAGCTCGTCCATAATTGTTAGGGCTTTGTAACAAAATCTGCAACATTTTATTTATTTTTTGGAGGTTAACATCATTTAATTTCCTTATCAGCTTACCTTAACCAAGTTATCGTATATCTCCATTTATACCCTGCAGGGAAATGATAGTGTTTATTTTGCCATGTAACATTAAAGTAGGCTATTATCAACTGGGCATATATTGAAACAACAGTGAAAGCCTACTTAACGGCTTACATACCACAGTAGGTGATATAAAGGTGTATTAATCAAAGATATCTTGTGTATTAAGCCTACGCTTTGCTTCGTTATGTGATAAATAATGTGATCATTATTTCAGCAGACGAAAAAGAAAAAAAATTTAAGTAAGACTGTAAAACAGAGGCAAAGGATTCCTTGAATTCTAACCAAAGGTCTGAACTCGGTACAAATATAAGATCTACACGCTATGAAACATTGAAAAAGGATATAATCAACTGACTACACTGAATCAGTAGCAAAACAGTTATCTAGCAGCTTAGGTATCATAGGAGGTGATGTAATAATCCAATGTATCTTTTGAATCAAACCTGCGCCTTGCTGTGTCAGGTGATAAATGAGGCGATAATCCTTTCCAGAATAAAAAATTGAGAAGTTGAAGAAGTCAGACTGTTAAGCATGAGAACGAAGTCAAAGGGTGTCTCGGAATTTCACCGAAGTTCTGAGCCTGGTACAAATTAAAACCAAGCAGTTATTATTCGCCCGGATATTTCATAGCAGGTTAACTCAAACAACAAACCAAGCCAATTTGTCACAGTATGGCGGTTTTTCAAGAGACCTATAGGTTGCAGTGTTGATAGAGGTATACATTAAGAATATTACTAATGGTTCTGTTCCTCTGTTTTGACAAGAAATATGCCAAAGCCAATTTATTTCTAAGTGCATCAGCATCTGTTGTCGCTGAACATGTTAATTCTGGGAGTTACAATCTTTTGTGCAGTTGCTTTACAAGTAGGCTGATGACTGCAGCTGGCTAGTTGCTGTTCATGCTTTTTTTCTGTCTTCTGTTCAATCACAGTTGTGTCCGCTTACTTCTTGCAGTGCTTTGCCCGAGCGCATAGCTTGTCGGCTAGTTCACTGGTGTAAATATAGTAGAAAAAAAAACAATTCGACCGTAAAGGTCTTGCGGAAAAAATGCCTTTCGCACGCGCATGCTGACCCTGTGCGCAATTTAGGTCTCGCAACAATGTAACCTTTCTCGGTGTAGGGTTTTCATTGACGGAGTGTTCCCGGTTCGAGAAAAGGGAATGAGCATGCTTTCAGTTCTATTATAATCTTGAGTTTTTTGCTGTTTATTAACTTTATGTCACTGATAAGCCTTTTTTTTCTCGGTCGTTGATGTCTCCATTCCATTGTTTAGCCGAATATTCAACGAAATTCAAATAACTCTTGCACCTTTGTACAAAGAAAAGTTCACGACAAGGATAATTAAGTGTTTGTTGATGATGTCAATAAATGTTATGAAGTCAGGTTATGTTCGAATAACATCCATAACACTTTTAAGACCTCATAGATGTATACAGAAAACCGCTTCGAAAATAAAAAAGCACCATACTGGAGATCTGAGATTTTGCGATGGAGTATGGGATTGTCTAAAGGTTTCTCGAAAGTATCACCAGGAGAACAACTTGTGCATAATTGAATTGCATAATTGAATTGTTTGACGTCCGTCGAATTGAGGTCGTCTACCTTTACGAACAAGTTTATGTGCTATTCCAAGTCGCTTTGTTTTCTGAGCCTTCTTATCAGCGTCACTACCAGTAAAGACTGGCGAAGGAAACCTGTGGTAGAGGAAAGCGCCAAGGTGCGTCACTCCCGAACCTTTGAGATGAGCCACTAAGCATTTTTCGTTGGTAGGAGGCGGTGGCGTGAGGATATTCGATACCTTGAGGATGTGTTTTGTTATTCGTGGGGTGATTCTTCCAAAGGTCGCACTAAAACACGTCTTATTTTGCAACAATGGTGCAAACTTACTCTGTAAGTCTTGCTGTTCTTTTGATAGCCTTGATTTCAACGCCTTCATACTCTTGGAGACGTCGAAGAAGGCGAAGATGTTCTCCTACCCACTGCAGAGTTAGTAGTTGGACTTCCTGGAGTTCTTGCACTCTGTCTTGTGGCGGTGGTTTTCGTTCTCGTAGGCGGAGTAAAACGCTCACTGAGTCCTGCGGAGGGAGATGTCCATATGACTTGACGCAAACGCAAAGATGCAATTCTCAGTGTTGTCCTATTAATTGTAAATATACGTGGAGCGCTTGGAGTAGTTGTAGTGGATGCGGAACCTCGACACAAACAAGAAATCCTATTATCATAAGACCCAGTTCTTGTAACGGGAGAGCTTGTCCTTCGACCGAAACACAGTCCTGCAACACAGGAATGTAAGTGCACTCAATCATTTTTTGATTAATGTTTATATGGGCTATTTACGGTAAAATCAGTATAATCATGATCACTGATCATGATTATTAGTAATTATTTTGAAGCAATTTGTGCCTTTTTTAAATCTTCGAAACATATACATCGAAATGCTTTAGAAGAAAAGACTAAAGATGCGAGATGTTGGAACTCGAGCCATGCCGGTTTGCCTATCTCGTGTCAGTGAAGAGACCTTCGAAAAAATTACCTCACCTGATATCGGTGTATTTTGATTTCTACTGATTTTTGGCGAGCATGTCATGTCATATTTAATTTTTATTTTTTCATCGGCTGATAAGGCACATAGGTGGTCTAGCTGTTTTCCGATGTTTGATAAAATGCGGGGCAGTGATTTAAATTAAGACGCGGAAAATGTCATTCAGCGAAACACATCATAAGTCACATGGGTGGTCTAGCTAGACATCTTTTATTGTGTAAATATCTACCTCTGAAGTTAGATGCGTTAAAATGAGTTTTCAATGTAAATAGTCGCACTAATTTATAAAATTGCTAGATTTCTAATCTTTGACCGAATGAGTGAAATGGTGGTTCAAAGGGTTCCTGACTTGAATACTTAATGTTTAAAAAGCCTCTTTAATTGTGTTACGGAACTGGCCTTTGCAAAGCATTTGGGATCTGGTCGGCGCCTCTCAGTTATAAAATGTTACCCTACGAAAAACGAAATGGTAAAGGTAATTTGCTGCACCTTCTCGCTTTCAATAGAGTGCGAGAGGAAATTCACAGAAATAGGCTTACTAACTGGCCCTCTTTCACAATACATAGAGTCCACTGGTGTGCATTAAGTCCTTCCAAAAAGTGATATTTCCTCTTGAGTGTACGCCTTTTACCAGTTACCTTCTAAATCCTGTCCAGAAGGCTTTTATGCCCCTTGCTTCATATGCCTTGAGGCTTCCCTCCTGTTGCATTCTTGTAACTGGAGCCTATTGAACCTTGAAATTCTGCCAAGGTAGTAGAGATGGAGTGTAAAAGAGTACTCTTTGCCTTTTACACCCAGTTCTCCCTATTTCCTCCGCCCTTAGAGTTTGCCTCAATTGCAAACGAGATTGTGGGAACTTCTGTTGTCATTTTTTCAAGTTCTTTTTTATCCTTTCTGGATTTTCACGTTTCTGCAATCTGCACTGCTTCAAGACTTTTATTTCCTATTTTAAATACTGTTGTCATCTTCATCATCAAATCTGCGGGTGTTTTCTTACTACGGAGGATAATTCTGTGCCTTGTCGAGCACAGAAGCGCTCAACTGATACCTGCTGCTTAGCGATGTTAAACAAAGCTTCTCTGTACATTTGTGATTATTGCAGAACGTGTTATTTTCTCCCTAATGCACACCATCCTGTTTACCTTTGATCGCGGTTAGACAGAGAATCTTCCGCAAACTTAGATTAAATTGGAAGCCGTTGAAGCAAGAAGTTTCGTCAACCTCTTATTGTTTCAATGTAAGATTTACTTATGCTGTTTGCGAAATGAAGACCAAAACTGCATCTCAAAGGCTTTATGTCACAGTTACTTTTTATGGTGATAAGCAATCCTTGCTGTTTGTTTATCTTTCCATAATTTTACCTCTTCAGTTTGTCTTTACCTCATATACTTTGGTCTTACTTGTGATACTTTGCCAAAAAAAATCATCAAATTTTTAAAATCTGAACTTCGTCAGAGTTGAACAATTTTCTTTCGTAATTGCAATCATACAAGGCTGAATATTTATTTTCCCGTGATCAGGGAAGTCATGAATCAAAACTTGTTTAGCATTTAAGCTCTTGATGTCAGGTCTATCAGGTGCATAATTCGAATTCCAAATTCTTCTTAGATTTGCTATGATTTATTCACTGTAAAAGTTTTTATTTCCTTGTTAGTTTAAGCGGATGGCTTAGTCTAGACAAAACTTTAATTTCCGATGACGTAAGTTGTTCCACTGGGTTCTCGCAATATTCATGTACAGCTTATTTCTATTGAAAATGAATACCTTAAGTATTGACGTAATCCAAAGCCTTGTCTACAATCTGGATTATGTAAATGGATATGTTTGAAAGATGCCTTGTAGGATGACCGTACCGTTTAGAAACCTTACCAAACACGTCACTGACATCTGGTGCTCCATGAATTAATATGTCCAGTTATCTGGTTATGAGAGCCAAATTTGTCACGGAGAGCTCCTTCGTTGTTACTAAGATTTCCCCAAATTCTGTTTGACACAAGGCCAAATAGAAACTGACTTCTCAGTGAGCATTTTTGCTTGTAAGCAAAGGATTATATAAAGCTTCTAAGTGCATTTGTGATAATCGTAGGACTATGAAACCCAATGGTGGCTGTCTCAATGGACTATGAAGTCTGAGAACGGACCAGCATACAGATAAGGCCAGGAAACGGCAACGGTCTTCGAGTTAAAGGTTGTCGCGTTGGCTCGGTTCGTTTTCTGTATTGTCCTCTTTGTCACATTCATCATCTCTGCGATTAAGTCTGAAAGCTCCTAAAGAATTCACGTCAGTGTTTTGACAGTAATATTAGGACATTCAATATCATAATTAGTTACATTGCAACACCTGTAATCACACGAGCTTCGGGTTGCTCTGACACGCACCAAAAACGCATTTGCAAATACGAATTCATGGCTCGCGTTATTTATTTGCTCTTGGCGCTGGCCTTAGTTAGCATCATGTGGACGCCTTCAAACGCTTGGAGACGTCGTAGAAGAAGGCGACGTAGGTGTTCTGTAACCCACTGTAGGGTTAGTAGCTGGAGTTCATGGAGTTCATGTAGTCGATCTTGCGGTGGGGGAACTTCTTCCCGTTCGCGGAGGAAGATTGTCTCCGAGTCTTGTGGAGGAAGATGTCCCTACTCCCTGTCGAGCTCGAAAAGGTGTAACACAAACTGTTGCCCTGTAAATTGTGTGTATACCTGGAGTTCTTGGAGTAGTTGTGTTGGGTGCGGGATCTCAACGCAGACACGAACACCACGTATTACAAGATACAGTTCGTGCAATGGGAGATCTTGCCCAGCTAAGCAAACACAGTCTTGTGACACCGGAGTGTAAGTATAACTGAAGTAGAATATTTGATCTATATTTTCATCAGTTATTTGCGTGTAGGCCTTAGAGATTGCAGCATCCTAGAAATTTTGCTGTTGTTTTAAATCATGTCACTGTCTTGTTAATTCTCAATGAAACTATCACGAGGATCATTCATCCAGGCGCAAATTAATCACCATTGTTATGCAGTATGTAGGACAGTTGTCACATGAAGCTCAAGTATATTCCAGCTCTGTAGATCAATTATGGTTAAGCATTTGGTAGAGCTTCCAATTGCTAAATCTGATATAGCTTTTCTTCGAGTCCTCTCTAAGAACTCAGAATTTATTTGTCCGACGCTCATCACAAAGGTAACATATTTCTTTCTAAATGTTTCTGTATTCTCTGCGATTCTATCACTTTATATTTCGAACTCAGGCAGCGGAAAGATTGTTATGAGTCGCACTTGACCTAAGGATTATAGCAAAGCTCACTCGATTCTTGGTTCATCTGAATTCTTATCGAGAGAACACCTGTCTATCAAGGCTTTATTTTTTGGACAATCATCCTTTCGCTCAAATCGTCGTCAAAGTCTAAAACAAGTACGACGATATTGATCTAAGTAAGATAAACGTTTCTTATACGGCTTGATTTTCATCCACCAATTAATCAGGTCACGCGGGAGGCCAAGCATGTATGTGATAAATCGACTGACCCGATGTATATGCCAAGTTTCAGCAATTAGTACCCTCTAGGCTTAAGTGATGGTCTTTTATGAATTCTTAGTGCTAAAGTTTCCAGTAGATCTTTGAAAGCGTAATATGAACGCGTTTTTTTTGTTTTTGTTTTTTGTTTATTTTGTTTTTTATTTTGTTTTTCTTTTAAATCGGTTTAATGTTAACTAGCTGTCTTAAGAGAACTTTCCGGAAATGTTATCGGGATAAAAGCTGCAGGATATTAAAGACGGCCTTTTATTAAATTTTATTTGTTAACGTCATCCGTTACCTGATAAATCGGCCAGTGTCGGAAAGTTCTCTTTTTGTGTGTGTGTGGGAAGCATTTAAGTTGCGCCGGATTCGATTAATTTAACTTACTGTTATTATAAATCATCGATTGATTTAATTTTTTTGGAAGAGAAACACATCTGAATTCTCTACCCATGCTCGGAGATGGTTTGCTGTATTTTTTGCTTTGATCTGATACACGATAACGGTACGATGTAGCCACAAACCTGTTCGATTAAGAGTTTAGTGTTAAAATTCGTAGACCTAGTTCAATCTTAGACATGATTATTCATTGCTCGACCTCAAACCTTGTCACGCTTACAAGCTGCGAGAGAGTCTAGTCTTCGTCTTTCATAAAGTCATCATTCTGCAGGCAAAATTTTCTCTATTGTCTTCCTTTCTGTGATCCTGGTATGCGCTTATGCACGTCGGGCCTACTAAACAGGCGATTGGATCACGAGATAAATCGCAGGATAAATATTATGTTTTAAAGTAAATACAGCTCAACCCCCAAACTTACATGCGATATAATAACTCGTAAAAAAAATATGAAATTATTAAAAAATATTAACATTATTCATCGATTGATTTAATTTTTTTGGAAGAGAAACACATCTGAATTCTCTACCCATGCTCAGAGATGGTTTGCTGTATTTTTTGCTTTGATCTGATGCACGATAACGGTACGATGTAACCACAAACCTAATAATTTTACAAGATATTGGGGCAAATTCAAATACCTTAACCATACTAGTGTGGTGCATAGGCAAGTCAAGGATATATTCACATATCTTTCAGCAGAGACTGAGCAATAGTGCCTCGGCACGTACTGCTAATTCGGAAGCGATGTCTTTCAAAAAGGCTTAGGACAGTAATGAATCAAGTCTTAAAGTCGTCTGGTATTATACACTGAGGTCAAATTGAAGATCTCTTCGGATCGCGACATTTTCCTGCTTGTTAGAGGCATGAGGAGGTTTCTTTTGGTCATTTTTTTGCTCTTTGTGGTGTTTTGTTCTTTAATTGGTCCATCTGGGTCATGGCGAAGAAGGAGAAGGAGAAGACGGTGTTCGCGAAGGGATTGTATTCTGAACAGCTGGGCGGCAAGCGGGAGCTGTTCAAAGAGTTGTGGTAGCGGATATATGGTTCAACGGAGGTCTGTTTATAGATGGTCCAGTTGCGGCGGTACGAGTTGTCCTTCTTACTACAGTTCTCAACGATATAGGACTGTTTCGTGCAATACGCAATGCTGTCCAGTTAACTGCCAGTGGACGTGGAACTCCTGGAGTCCATGTATCGGTTGCGGCGTATCACAACAAAGTAGAACGATGCGTATTATACGTTCCAACTCGTGTGGGGGTACTGCGTGTCCAAGTTCTAGACGTCAGACGCGAAGTTGTAATACCGGAGTGTAAGTTTTTCATTACTTCTTTTAGCTTTAGAAGATCCCGCGTTGAGCCCTAGAAAGTCGATGCATGATTCTTGTTTATCCTTTCAGATGTCTGAGCAACATCTTGATACGTTCGCCTTAAATAAGGACAAAGCAAAAGCACTGGAAATATCTTACTTGTCTCAATGAATATCCAACAAGTGGCTAACTGTTTGTTTTTTGTTTACTAGTTAATGTTAAAGTTCTGACTTTCTGACCGTTCTATTTTCGTTTTGCTTTGGTGCATTTTTACGCGTCAAAAAGTGAACAATATCCATAAAGCGTTTGTTTTTATGTGCTCAGCTGGTGCCATACAAAAGATAAGTTCATCATTTTCCTCGTCTGGCATATCTTCCTCATTCGCTTCTTTAACTGTGTTTCCGTTTCTTTCCCTACTTCACGGGGAACTACGAAGTCAGTTCAACTTAAGTTTCACATTTATGCAATGCTACTGCGACTTTTTTTTTTTAGAGAGCTAAGTCCCAAATTATTTTCGGTTTTAGAGCGGGGAAACGCTTTCATATCCCCTCTGACTTAAAGTGGGTAGTGATCAACACACTTTCGACAGTTGTTTCACCTTTTTCGTGATTCAATGGCAGAACGCGATATGTTCCTCCAGTACCCCTAGGAGAATTTGCTTAACAGTTGAAGCTTCTTAGGTTGGCGATCATTTTCTTCATTCTCATGATCTTAATTAATGATTCAGCAGTAGTACTGTAAGGAGAAATTAGATTATTGTCATCCTAAGAGTTTAAAGGGTTAAAGCAGATGCAATGGATTATGGATAATATTTTGTTGAGATGGGAGAGATTTTGTCAAGAGGAGCAGGGGCTCCATCTCCAATTCTATCATCTACTGCTTCTTTGCGTGATGTCTTCAACCTGCACGGGTCACTTCCTTTGTTTTCCATCAGTCTGTGACCCTAGGCTTTGCTTTTACTTGTCGTATCCTGTAACCGGCCATAAGAAGTTTCCAAAACAAAGGATGTCAAAAAGAAAAATAGTGTTGATTTGGCTTTCCCCTGAGCAGTAAATCTTGTTTCTTGACAAGATAAATTTAAAGTTCATTTACCCAAAGTATGATATTAACAAAACAAGGTAGCGTAGCGCTTGGAAGTAATAGGAATTATGATGTTTGTTTGTTTATTCAAGACTAATTATTCTACTATTACTCGCACCAAGTTCAGCTACACGCAAAAGACGTTATTTTTTACTTAAAAAGAAACTACCATTTTACCTAATGTCCTATCTTTCAAATGATAAGTTTGTAAAATTTCATCGTGAACCTGCCTTGAATAAAAACACATCAATTACACCGGTGCAGGAATATTTCAAGATCTGCATAGACAAGTCTTTAAGAAAACATTCCATCTTGCAGCGGTCAAGAAAATACAGTTAATGGCTGAAAGGCTTGTCTGGAAGTTGCGGCATTCATAAAGGATTAGGAAACATAATACATTGGGTTTAAAATTGCTTTGCCCTTTCCTCTGAGATTATATTAAAGATTCCTTTAGAGGGCAATACTTTGCCCATAAGAAGTATGAGGAGCTTCCTTTGCCTCGCTTTTCTCATCTTTGCTTCGTTGTGCGCCCTAATTGGTCTGTCCGAGTCGTGGATAAGAAGAAGGAGAGGTAGAAGGGGAGGAGGAAGGAGGCGGTGCACACGTCAAGATTGTGTTCTCAATAGTTGGGCCACTTTCGGTAGCTGCTCCAAGACATGTGGTGGTGGGTTTTTGGTTCAACAACGGTCTGTTCGAACTTGGGCAAGATGTCGTGGTACAAAGTGTCCTTATTATTACAGTTCTCAACGATATAGAACTGTTTCGTGTAACACACAATGTTGTCCTGTTAACTGCTGGTGGACATGGAACTCCTGAGGTCCATGTCAAGGTTGTGGCGTGTCACAGCAAACCAGGACGATGCGTATTATAACATCCAACTCATGTGGCGGTACTGCATGCCCAAATTCTAGAAGTCAGACGCGTAGTTGTAATACTGGAGTCAAGTTATAAAATTTGTTTCCGATGTTTTGGTTTCGTTTGCGATAAAGCTCATACCGATCGACCGTCGAAAAGCCTGATTCGTGAATTGTTCCTTTCCTTTAGTAGTTATTTATATACCTTCACCTGTCTAAACGACTTGTCAATACCTGTATCTACTTGCTCGAACCAACGAAAGACAAACAAAAGCAAAGGCAAAAAACAAGAGAAAGGCTAACTAACCTCAAAAAGGCCGGTAATAATCCAATACTAACATAAAAAAGCATTTAACTGCATTGCAAAGCTCAGCAATGGCCTTGCAATCTATGTTATTTGTAAATTGAGAAGTGTGCTTTACGTTATCAAAGTTGTTCCAGAAAGGCGCAAAGAAGTTAACCCGGTTTTACTGCACTATATACAAATCAATATCATAATTTGGATCAGTTGTGATACAGTTGTGATGAATGGCTGGTTCAAAAATGAAAGTCTTGCTGAAATGTTTGTTTCCGTAACTCTGCTGCGGTGTCTTCGCAACATTACCGTTCGGGTGCGATTTATAAAGTGAAACGTGTATATCCTCGGGTACACGCGTTGGTCGAGCTCTATCGCGAACTCTCTACTAACGCAGCTGTCCTACCACCAGGTTTAATATACTTTTAAGAATTGTTAGATTTTAGTATTCGTTACTGAAAAATACAGCATTTAGTTACCAAAAGCAGTGAGAAGCAACAAATAGGAAAAAAGGAAAGAGACAGGAGGTGTTAAAAATAATTGCTACAGGTCAATTACATTTTCTCTTTCCTTTCAAGTGTGGTGACCGTCTCTAGAATTTCAAAATGTGAAAAGATCGCTTAAAAGAGTGCATAACTAATCGATGAAAGGCCGCAGAGGACAACGTAGTCTACTCTAGTTAGAGGGCTAAAGAGAAGGAGACTTAGCATTTGTGGTTGCAGGGTCTTTTTCGTGCCCTTCCCCTTCTGCTTGTTTTGTGGCTCATTTCCTTTTAGTTTTCTGTTCAGTTTTAGATCTTGGAATACGCCTCTGCCTGTCCTTTATTGGAAATGATTGAGACTCGAAGAATAGATGATTTCTATTAATCATAAATGTTTGTGTGTTTCCAAGATGTTATGCCAAAATTTGAGTTTTATGTCAATACAGCGGGTACCGAGCGTGCTCTAAACAAAGAAATCTGAATATTACATTTATTTATTTCGGCAATTAAAGGGATCTAATGTCGCAGCCAGAGGGATCTTTATGGGATACCGTAGAATACAAAAGAATGCAAACAAAACATGATATGGTAAAATGCCGTATATAGCAGTATACGTTGTCTTATGAGTAGGGATGAGACTGAAAGTATTATCAGATTGCATCACTTTACTCTCTGGATTGTTATCTGAAAAGTATGAGAAACTTCGTTCTGGCCGCTCTTGTTGTATCTGTGGTATTGTGCGCCCTTATTAGCTTTTCTGAGTCGTGGTTAACTCGCCGAAATCGGCGGGCAACCCGAAGAAGGCCATGTACTCAACGAGTAGATTGTGTTCTTGGAAACTGGAGGACATACAGAAGTTGTTCAAAGACCTGTGGTTCAGGGTACTCAGTTCAGCAAAGGCCAGTCAAAGTTTGGCCGAAATGTGGTGGTAGAAGGTGTCCTTATTATTATAGTTCCCAAAGATATAGGACTGTCTCCTGTTATACCCAATGTTGTCCTGTGAACTGTTGGTGGACATGGAACTCCTGGAGTCCATGCCAGGGTTGTGGCGTATCTCAACAAAACAGAACAATGCGTATTAGAAGGAAAAATACATGTGGTGGCAACGCTTGCCCGAGTTCTAAAAGTCAATCGCGAAGCTGTAATACCGGAATGTGAGTTTGTTTTTAATTTTTATCTTTTATTTCAATTTTTGTAAAGATCCACAGAAATCTCAGCACTTGTCTTTGTTCTCCAACTATTTTTTTTTCCTTTTTTACCTGTTTCAAACTGCTTACTCCTTGCATTTGCCTACAGAAAAAGTCCCTATTGTCGAGGCGATGGAGCATTGATGGGTCTTTTTGCAAGGGAAAAGCGAGCATCTTGAATAGTCATTAGTTTCTCCTTTTATATTTTTTATCATTTGTCCTTTTTACATTCTGTTCCTATTGGCCTCGAAATCCAACATAAAAGCTAAAACTTGCCTCGAGTCAGGCTTGCAACAGCGCATTGCTCGGAAGTTAGAGAATTTAGACTCTTATCTCTGAGTAAGTGTTCCTTTTATGTATGAGTGTTCGCTTCGAGTAGATGAATCGTCCGTGTTTGCTTGGGTAATGTATTATTTGTGTGACTAGCTTGACTCATGACAAATGTGCTTGAATTTGAAAAGAATCACAGTACAGACTTATAGACAGTTTTACCAATATGGTCTTACGATTTGGCGAGATATTGCCTGAGAAGCACACATTACGCAACGCGTTTTAATGTAATTTGATTTTCTTGACAAAATGTCCATGTGAAGAAGTCGATATGAGATTGCGGCTGGGAACGTACTTGAATTTCCGGTGCTTATGAAGTTGTGACGCTAGCTGTCATGCAACTAAAAGATCTTGAGGGAAAACCCGCCATTGTAATAGTTTAAGTCAAAACATTAGAGTTTTAAGGCAACTGTAATCTGCGTACTGGCCGTTTTAATCTCACTGAACGCCCCAATTAACGCCAGTTACGTAGGCGAAAGCAACAATTATGCATCGTCATTAAGTGAGTGAAGCAATAACAAAACAGGCAAGTAACCTTTAGGAACAAGCTCCTGCTTGTCGTGTTAATTGAGAGCCAGTGTCACAGGTCAATCGACTCACACGAAATTAATCATATATACAAAGCATATGACATTCTTCATGCTGACAGTATTTCATTTATAATTGATAATTTCAAGTGTTCTCGTGCCACGAATCACTCTTAGTGACTAGAATTGACCTTATTGAGCATTAAAAGACTTTTAGCGCCTAAACGGAAAGTTGATACAAGTTATTGCAGATATTCAGACTCAGCCATCATTTTGAGAGTATTGTATCACGTTGTTGACGACCAGACGTTTGCTTGATTTTCATCTCAAATTTGTCGCGCCGAACTGGTGCTTGTTTTGACATGTGTTACGTAAATAAACAAAGTGGCTTCCACTAATCACTAAATAACGTCGTCCTTGCTCTTTCTGCCTTTTTCAAAAAAACATGTCTATCTTCTGACGAAACAACACTGCAGTAAAATAGATCAATTCTTGGTCAACAACACTCGGTATTCGTATTGTTGATCAGATAATGAATAGATAATTTTTTTTAAAAGAAAACGTTTATTTCGCCAATTTCTTTTACTTTTGTTTCTCGGCTGGAAGAAAAACTAGGTTGAAAATCTCAGACTATAACCTTTACCATTTGTACAGGATTCGGAAGAAAAGCATTATGTAATAATATTGTTCCTTATCGCTAGCAGATTAGCATGTTAGTTTGCGGTTCTAAAAAAGAAAACTTCAGACTCGATTTGATGTGAATAGCAGAGTCTGAATTGGATAGTAGTTGCGATAATAAACAAAGTTTAAAATGGCAGGTAGCTAATCTTACGTTGTGTAGATGTGTTTTAGAAACCGGATTACCGGTAAGTTGTCAAATATAAATCTCAGGTAACACAAGCATAATTATTGTTTTAAGAAGAATATTAGCTGATACAACCGCCTTATTACACTTACGCCTAAGATTTATATCCATTCATAATGCCTTCAACCGCTTAAAAATGATTTTTTTACTGCACAATGATATACATGTAAGCACGTTGACACAAGTTCCAGCGGAAGTTTTTATAACCGGAGTTTTGACCTTTTTCCAGATCCTCATGACGTTAGATCTTAACACGTAAAATACACGCACGTTGCAAGAAGCTTAAATGATCCATCGTAGGTATATTTCTCGGGGTAAATTGTACATGGGTCTGTACGTAAATCATGAAAGCTTTGCTTCTTTAATTTGCGACCGATTTTTAGATTGCTATTTTAATGCTACGTGTCTTTTGGAGCCGTGTTTCCGGGTCTTTGCCTATACATACACACTGACACCGATCGTGTGCCCCGACTTTGTGAAAACCGTTCTTAAAATGTTTATAACGGTATATTTGTCTTTGTTATGAATGACATGACATAAATATTGCGTTACCGGAATGTTATTAAAAGCGCGCTGCTGATTTTATGCTCTGTTTCTTTTTGAACAAAGGCACAACTTTTAACACTCCTTAAGTTGACATATTACAGTTTTAATGAGACTCGATTTTAATTCGTGACCCTTTAAATTGAAGTTACTAGTAATATGAAATAGGAGATAGAAGGATACGAAAGCGAAAAATCAAAGAATTAAAGGTAAATTAAAGGTCAGGTATTTATAGCGAATGCAAACGACGATATATGCGAGTTTTATCTTTTTTGAGTTACAAACTAATGCTCCTCTGGAGCTTATTAGCTTTGCCGTGATTTATTTTTTGAAAATGCATATTAATTTTAGAATTAGTATTGACCTTGTTGAGCATCAAAACACTTTTAGCGCCTAAACGGAAAGTTGACACCGTTATTGCCATCATTCTGAAAGTATTGTGTCACGTGGCTGACGACGTTTGTTTGACTTTTATCTAAAACTTGTCGCGCGGCGCCGAACTAGTGGTTGTTTTGACTTGTGTTACATAAATATAACAAAGTAGCTTCTTAGAAAATCTTAATCAACAAATAACGTTTCTACCTTTGTCTATCTTATGACGAAACATCCCTGCAGTAGAACAGATCCGTTTTTGGTCAACAAAACACGCTATTTGTATTGTTTATTAGATACTTGAAGCGCTTTTTGACGCCCCTGGGTTAATTTGTGCTTAAAATCGTACCATAAAATCACCTGAAATTCTACGCCAACGTTAATTGTCATCAAACTTCTTGCTTCACATTGAAAGATCGTATTTCAAGCACTACTTCGCTATTCCGGTGTTTAGCCCGCTTACTACGCGCTTAATTAAATCATCCGGCTATGAAGGTCGCAACGATTTTTGTAGCACTGGCTTGTGTGAGCTGCTTCCTCTCCACCGTGGAGTCTTGGCGTCGCAGACGGAGACGTCGATGCTATCGTAATTGCACGCCTGGTAACTGGGGAAGATGGAGCACCTGTACAAGATCATGTGGCAGGGGGACACAAGCTCGCACAAGGGGGATTTCTGTGGCGGCTGCTTGCGGTGGTTCATGCCCCGACAAGCTGAGTGAGACCAGATACTGCAACACACAATGTTGTCGCGTCAATTGTGCCTGGAGCTGGAACTCGTGGAGTCCTTGTAATGGTTGCGGAATGTCGACGAAAACACGTACTATGAGTATAACTCGATATCCGAGCTGCAGGGGAACGTCTTGCCCCAGTCAGAGAAGTCAAACCATAAGTTGCAATACTGGAATGTGAGTTATTTTGAAAAAGTTACATTTGAAAACTTTTCAGTTTCGTAGGCGTGCATTTGGTATTGAAGTACACAGCCTGCTAGAAGTCCCCTGTTGTTTTGGGAAGATAAACCTCCTGTCTGTGTCGTCAATTCTTATGTTTCTTATTGTGGACAACAGTACGTGTTCTCTTTCTTTGACGTTTTTTGTTACCTTAAACAATTTCCAAATTCTGTTTCTCGAGTTTAAACCAAATGAATAGGTAAAATCTGCCTTGTACGATTACAGAGTGTATGATCCATTATTAATAATTAATTCTAAGTAGCGTTATAGTATATTTTTGTTGACGCATGGCGGAAAATGTAATTCTGCCTTTCAGTAAAACGAGAAATTTAACGAGGTTCGTGGCACACAAGCCATTAACACACAAATTTCTTGTTGCGTGAAAATTCGAGATTTGTTACTGTTATGTTTTATGTGCCCTGACATGATCTTGCTGCCCTCTCTTAGTGCAGAAAAAAAAAACAGACGGAACATGATTTAACCTTTGTGGTTATCTATTGCCGTGTCACGTCTGACTCTGTGCGTATGTTTTTTTTCTTGTTGTCCTTGCAAAACGCGATAAGATTATATATTAATTGAGACATGAGTTGGCGTTTAACATCTTTTTTTTTTTTTTGCTGTAGATCTTCGATAATCCCGATGGAAATGATTAAACTGAAGTTTTAATAAAAGAACTTAATTTAGATCTGTACGCTGTTAGAGTTAGATATGCTTAAGTCGCAGAGATTATTGACTAATTAACTTCTTTTGTTTGCGTTCTTTGGTATAAACTTATAATTTTTCTCTAACTTTGCCGCCTACCACACGCTCCTTTCTGAGTAAGGAGGGACAGTAACTAGTTTACATTCTTTGAGCCTCAAATCTTACTACGAAGCTTAATAAAGCCCTTTCTGTTTACTTATGGTACCTGGCACTGGCGCGCACCAATTTCACTTGCATAATTCATCTGGTTATGTGTTGCGCAACGCAAATCGAGATCTTCTCGAAGCAGAAAGAATTGGCCTCGAGTTTTCTCGAGAGATCCGAACGTGGTACTTTTTCTTATAACCGTGACTCGGTGGATGATTCGTTACGTGATTTTCTGGAGAAAATGGCTTGCAAATTGATGGAGTCGGATATTTGTACATATTATTATTTATTATTTTAAGATTGAAACGGAGCCTTTCAAGACAAGTGAAAAACTTGTCAGGAGAAAAGGAAAAAACTATAAGCCCAGTATACTGAGAGCAAGATTTTGTGTCTTTCCGTGCTCAGAAGAGTATGAGAATGACTGAATATATAACCACATGTCTTTATGTGTTTACCTTTCAGTTTATTGCGGGTATCAAAACTCAGAATGGCATATTTTCGCAACCATTGCAAAATCTTCGGGCGAAAAAAATTCGCAAAAGTAATTCGAAGATTATTGCATTTGATTTATTTTAAACGGTTTCAAGAGTTATTTTTTTCCAGAAATAAATTATGTTAAAAAAGGATTAACTTTGTCCTCAACAAGACCGTTAATTCAAATTGTTATCCAAAACTTTTAAGAAGTAAAACTGTTGCTCAAGGTCTAAGCAGTAGGTGAGAATTTATCGGCGCAAATCTGCCTTGGCTCTAGTCAGGCTTAATTCATGAACGGGTTAATCTGAGCAACTAAGTTTCCAAACTGTTCCCCGTTACATCGAACCAATTTTATCGATGTATGGGGAACATCTGAGAATAAGTGAACAGAACAGACTAATCAGGAGACTAAGCGGATAGAAGCAAATTTAATTTAAGAAAATAAATATGAGCTCAACGTGATCTTTTGTTTCGACACAGATGCTGTCCAGTTAATTGCGTAACTGACAATTGGTCAAGTTGGTCAGGCTGCAGTGCTGCGTGTGAACAGAACGGCAAACGGGTTCGAACACGTTCAGTCATAACACAGTCTAGCTGCAATGGTACTCCTTGCGGAACCCTCCGAGAATCGAAGTCATGTAGAGGACCCTGTTGTCCAAGAGACTGTCAGGTAAGTGTCCAAGGTATTTTGTATAGATAACCGATCCGCTTATCGTAGGGTTAAGCACTTAGTCTAATGCTTAATGCAGTGCTAGTTTCCTATATATTATTGAGAAAAAGCTCAAATATAAAGTTAACACAACGTTTAATGGGAACATTTTCATCCTTGTGCGCCTGCGGAACGTAAAAGTCAAATAACTAATATACAAATTTGATCATAAAGCCTGTCTGATCTTCCAAAAATAGATAAATGCTGAAATGATCTTTGAAAAAAGCCACTCAGAACCTCTTTTCGAGTGAGTTTTCCCAAATTTGTTGTTCAATTATGCTGGTAACGAAATTAGCAGCTAGCCGTACAAGATATTTACGTATAAAGTTTCTTTTCAGTTATTATTATAATGTTGCTGATACTTTCACGAAATTGTTTATGAAAAAGTCAACTACTTTGTCGAAATTGCTTATGAGCATGCTATCTGATTTTATGTCATCAGGTCACTAACTGGTCTAGTTGGGGGAAGTGTATAGCTCCGAAGGGAAGGTGTTCTGTCAACAGTGGAACAGAGACAAGATCTCGTAACGTCACTTCACACCCAAGCTGTGGTGGAAAACCCTGCCCATCCTTAAGCCAGTCAAGAAGATGCACACCTGTTCCCATTCCCTGCAAGGTAGGCGTTGATTTGTTGATGTATCCTTGTTTTTTGTGTGTGTGTTATTTCTCCGTTCTTGTCTTCGTTTTGTTCTGTTTTGTTTTATTTTGTTTTGTTTTATTTTGTTTTACTCGAATCCTTTTCCGTCTTGGATTTAATATTTACTACATAGGTTTACTTGTTTTACTATATCATCTTAGTGATATTAGACTCATTTTTTGTTATCATAAATTCTGTTTTTGATCAAAACTTCTTATTGCCACTTACTGCACCTTAAGATGAACTCATGGAGTTCATGGAGCCCTTGTACCCCACTGAATGGCAAATGTGGGCCAGGTACTCAGTACCAGACACGTAGTGTGGCGACTCAGCCTTATTGCAGCGTGGCGTGTCCGGCAAGCAGGCAAACACGTTCGTGCAAGCACAGTTGTTGTCCTGTTGATTGCGTGGTGTCGACGTGGACTGCATGGAGTGCTTGTTCAACAACATGCGGCACAGGTAGGTGGCACACGTTCATATCACCGAACTTGAAACACTTGAAATGAAATAAACGATTTGATCTGAGGATGAAGTAAAGAAAATGCAAAGTAAAGAGCTATCTTCGCTGCAATTAAAGAAGAGAACCCTGAAAGAATTCAGGCTTCGACTGAGTATCATGTTGGGATCAGAGCAGTTTTAAGAAGATTTTCTTTCAAGTGGCTTCGTGGCTCAGTTGGAACAAGCGCCTAGCGAGGATCTGGGAGGCACGTCTTTTAGTCCTGTCTACGCCTGAATTTTTTTTAGGTTTCTTTCTGCAATTGCTTTTACTGCAACTTACCTGTGAAGCTTTTTATTTTTATTAGTTTAATTGATTTAATTAGAACTTGAAACGTTAGTTACCCAAGGGCGTCATCTCGAAGGGAATATTGCTCTTACTGTTAACTCATAACATCGTTGCTTCATTAATTAATTAATTAATTAATTAATTAATTAATTAATTAACATTGGCGTAAAAAGGGTAAACGGTAAACATTTTTCATTAGCTTATTATTATTATTATTTTTTTTTTTTTTAAGGTTCAAGGACTAGAACACGAAACATAAATACCCAGCCTTCTTGTGGTGGCAAATCTTGCCCAGCGCAGAAAGAAACAAAATCTTGCTCTCAGTACAACAACCGTGACTGTGTAATGTCCCTTTGGACAGCCTGGTCACTCTGCAGCAATGGCTGTGGTAGCGGTACGTCCACTCGAACACGCACTATCAAAACGACAGCGTTATGCCGCGGAAAAGCATGCGGAGCAAGAACAGAAAGTAAGCAGTGCACTGACTTCCGAGACAACAGGGACTGTGTGGTAAGTAACCCTACCGTTGCCATGTTTTGTAAGAGTTGAATAAGAATTACTGCAGAATATGTCCATAACATTGACAATGCACTTAATCTGCAAGGTAGGAAGTATCTCATTAGTGAGTCTATGTTACTTGGTCAATAGAGGTAGAGAACTGTAATTTGGTATTATCAACTGAGTCGATAACGTAAATTGGCCACCGTTAAGTGTTTCAAAGCTGACGTTTGGAGCGTTAGCCCTTCGTCAGAGCGAATGACGAAGGGCTAACGCTCGAAACTTCAGCTTGGAAACTCTATACGGTGACCAATTACATCATCAACTCAGTTGATATTGCCGAATTACCCTGTTATTTCTCCCACAGACGCAGCACCGCAGTCTCGTTAGAAACCCCCTTTATTCATCAGAGATAGGTAGTTCGCCGGGCCACGTCGATAAACATTTCTTCAGCTCTTTCTATTACCTCTTTCCCTTCACACCCTACAATGCTTGACAAATTAAAAAAACAATTAATTTCTGCAAACTTCACGCAGACTTCACGCAGAAATACTGTGTTTTCTTCAAGTTGCCGGATAGTGAGCTCGGCGTCCGCTTTACAGGCTGTATGCAGGACTTACTTATTCTCTACGAGAATATATCTTCCGCTAAATTTCTCACATTCTCTTCGTCGAGTTTGACATTACTCGTTCAGTAGTATTTTGCTGTTGTGTTTCAGGTGAACTCTTGGGGTTCGTGGGGAGCCTGTAGTGAAAAGTGTGCTGTTGGATCTAAACAAAGGACGAGGACTATAAAGATTACTAAAAGGTGTCAAGGTCGAGATTGCCCGGCTCTACAGGTACGTTTCTCGAGGAAAGAAAGACTGTCTCTCATCTTCCAGTGAGGGAAAGTATAATTGACTGATGTGAAATACTCTTGCAGAATGTTGACATCACATAAGGCCGAACAACGGCATTGCCTTTGCAGAAAAATGAATGCTTGCTTTTCGAACTAGTTATGCAGTTGTAAATACCTTTTTAGTGGGTTCACGCGATTAGCCTAACCCTGCGGATTTGCGGTCTTTCCTTAGATTTGTTTGGGTTTTTTTGTTTGTTTGTTTATATGATTGATTTTATTCTACTGTGCGAAAATAATGGACCCAAATTGTAGACGGGCCTTTTGCTGTTACTGTCGTTTCTCTCCGCTGCCAAGCTCAACCCCTTAAATATTTAGTAATCCATTCTTCATTGCCTGTCTTTCCCAAGGTTCGTTCAGACATCTAAATGGTCAGTAATTACTCATTTGCGATGTCGTCTCGCTTCGCTTTTTCACAGAATACTACTCAGTGTGGAACTCCAAACAATGGTTGCCTTCACAAGTGCAGCAATGGTGTATGTTCATGCAACAATGGTTACTATCTGGCCACGGACAGGAAGAACTGTATCGCTAAAGATTGCAAGATGCCAAAACCGTCATACTGTGCCCCAGGTAAATTAATAGCATTAAGTCAAACCCCGTTCTACAAAACAAGGTTTTAGGTATAAGCGTGAACATAACGAAGGAATTGACGGCAAATCAACGAATTAGAACAGTGGGTTAAAATATTAAATAAAAGCTGAATCTTCTTCCACACTGGGACCTCCGTCTAGGACGAATTGAGACATAAATTCTCTTTTCAGTTTTTTTCTTTGTCAATATCAGTATAATATCAAGCAGACAATTGTTGGAAATAATCAAAAATATAAACGAGCGGATTATTAGTTGATAAAATACCAAATTCTCTGAACTTGCATCATAAGAAACCAAGTGTAGACAGTAAGAAGAATTACTAATTGAGATCTGGGAATGAAGTCAGTTTTCGAGCAAAGTGGCTCATCTAGCCAGAGCCTTATTCCGCTTTCTACAACATTAAGTGACTGGGAGTAGCTTTTCTCTCCCAGGATGGGATGCTTAGTTGATGCTTATACAGTGAACCGTAGGATTTCTCTGAGAGCAAGGGTGCTAACCTGCTCGATATCTATGAATCAATTTAAACAATTAAACTTAGTTCTCCTTTCATGTTTTTTCGCAAAATAAGTACTGAGTATTCGAATTGACGCATTCGTTAACCCTTTACTCTCTATCATCAGTATGTATATTCTCCATAATGTTCTCTATACATTTCCTAAAGCGCTGACAAGGAGAATTTGTTTAAAAGTCAAGAGCTTTATAAGTTGGTGATCATTACCTAGATTCTTGTGACCTTAATATTTGATTCAGGTTTGATATCATAAGGAGAAATTAGAAGCTGGTCACTTTCACTCTATTTATGAAACAATTTAAACAATTAACCTTAGTTCTCCTTTCATGTTTTTCCGCAAAACAAGTATTGAGTATTCGAATTGATGCATTCGTTAACCCTGTATACTCCATCTAAAATAGATGGAGTATACAAAGCGTTATTATAACATAGCTAGTAAATTTGTGTAATCAAATTCAATCGCGTGAGCATGCTTCATATTCCTATTGTGTTCGCTCATGACGTCAGCAAACAAATCCGTCGAGAAAAAAAAAATTTCCAACGGGTTGAAAATGTTATAAAACTCAAGAAGCTAGAGTTGATCTCGGCTACGCCTCGAGCAACTCTTACGCATATTTCCACTGTAGCAGCAGTGCATTTAATGCATTGATTTTCTCGAATGTTGATGAACTCGTACAACTTGAAACTTAGGGGAGAGTTAGTAGATGGATGCAGGGGTCAAAGCTGGAAAGTGACGCGCAAAAGTAATCTTTGAAGTCAATGCCAATTGTTGGAAATTCACAAGTCGCTCGCCACTGAGTGGAGTGATAGCGAATTGATTCCATATTGGCTCGGGACAGACGGTAACTCGACCAATTGTTTCCAGGATACTCTTCTTCCACGGCATAATCCTCTTTCAAAGATTTTGTGCTAAACATGTCCGTAGCTCTATCACTTTGGTCTTTCTCGAGCAAGTAGCTTTGCACAAGGGTCCAAGCTGCTCCCGGCTCTGAACTAAAATCACAATAAACGTAAAGAATGTTTTTTGTCCGGTTTAGTATTTGGTACACTCCGTTTTTATGTTTCCCAGAAAGCATGACATCGTGACAGGATCGTATGGTCTTTTTACATCTGTGGCCAGTATAACCAGGCAGACACTCGCACTCGTATCTCCTGGCCGTGACGTCACATATCTCGTGACATGTTCCATTGTTTTCGCATGGAGCTGATTGACAGCATCTGTTGTTACATGATTCCTTTTTACGGTTCGTCTTCCCAGGCTGAAATCGTGATGTTGAACAGTTTTTAGTTTATCAGAAATTAGGGTTTTGGTTTTAAACAGAATACCCTTAAAGAAAAATCGTTGTAAGAAAATTTTAATGCTAATTAATTTAGATGCAGGATAAATAAAAATATGACTTGCATGTCTGTAAGAATTTGCTAGCCAAACAGGTTTGATGTCGCGCTCGTATGCTTGAAAAACTGGAACACTTACTTGTAAGGAGTTTCAACTAAACACACATAGATTGCGAGTGTCTTTACGTGTGGGGCCCATTACCAAAAGCTACATCTTTGGATTTGGAGAAAAGCCTAAAGTATTCACTTTTAAGATCAGAAATAAAGATGGTAATTGTTAATTCCAGAATATGACATTTACAAGTGCGTAAAAAATCGAAGTAAATAAGCATTGGGATGGTTTCAGTATCTTTGTTCTACCTCATCGCTTCAACTAGATTTAGTCTGTATGGGTATATCCTTAGATTGGTTTGTTCTTGGTTCTCAAGCTTCTCTTAACTCTCTCGGTCAAGCAAATAAAACATATTGCTGCAATGCAACGTTGCAGTCCACTGAGCGAGTTCTATTCCGCTTTTGTACCTTCACGGTTTTAGAATTGTAGTGAAGACAAAGTTTACCTTCTTAAGGTAGCTCCGAACCATCTCGTAATACCACCAACCCCAAGTGACTTTGATGGATTCAGGATTTGTGTACGAAGCAGCCTCGTTGAGATGACAGTTTTCATTCTCATTATCTTGCTTGTAATTTGCAGATAAACACTGCCGGTTTTTAAGCACATTTCAGAAAGCAGCTGTTGTGGTTGCTTGTCGAGTGTTTTGAAAGAGAATGGCCATGTACGGCATAGTTTTCCTTCTTACGAAATTTATCTTTTGAACTTGGCATATTTATCTGATCACAGTCATCGTCGGTAGAACAATGTGCAGTGACAGACGGGATAATGAAGAAAATTATCAGGTGTATTTGTAATAAATCCTCAGTCTAGTATGTCGACTCCTAGCTATCGCTGAATGAGAGGATTGATTCATGTGCGTCCTTTTCACGGCTTTTTAAATTCGCTTCACGCAGTTGGTGGTTGTAAAGGATGAAAAAATATTGGTTACCATGGAGATTGTAGTCGAGGAGAGTTTGGGTTCGTGTCAAGTCTCCCAAGTTTGTCGTGCTGTTGATTCCATTTTTTTTAATTCAATTTTTTTTTGATAGGACCTCTGTCCTTCAACTAAAGCAGGGTTTTTTCTCGTACAATTTTTATCGTGCAGGTTTATAGATAGGATAAGAAAGTGTTTTCTTGATGAAGTGCTGACGAAAAGAAGAGGCTCAAACTCTCGGTTAAATTAGAATATTTTAAGGGAAGGTTTCAGATATTCGAATTGTTTTCAAAGGTTTCAGAATTTTACGCAAAACAAAGGTGGCCCAAACTTGATTAGTAATTTAACAATGCCGCGTCAATAATCTTAGTAAAAAATCTCTGAGTTAAGTGTTGTCTTTAATCTTTTCACTTTCAAGGTCTGATTCGCAGTTCTCTCCTTCAGCTGCCCTGTATTTCTTTGTAAATTAGTTAAGCGAATTTGGTGTTACATCAAGATGACATTAAGCTCAAACGTTTGTCTGATCTCGTTTGTAAATGCAATGGTATTTTATGAAGAAATTGTGCTGGATGTTGCTCACTTCAAGGTTTTCCCTCATAGGTACAGCTCTCGGTAGCACTTGCAAGCATACCCTTGTCACGTGCCCAGGAAACAAGACCACTTATCCTGTCACATGCTCGCTAGGATGTCCTAAAGATTATTCTATAAAAGGAGCCTCTAAAGTCACGTGTCAGACATCAGGGCAATGGTCAACATATGCTACGTCTTATTGCCGACGTAATAATGATCCACCTTCTCAGGTCAGTGATGATGCTAAAATTGAAAGAAAGCGTGGTTTAGAATTAGTAAGAAGGGGGTGACAAGCTATTGACCAGCGGATCGGGTCAATAGGTTGGATGCTACCCTCTTAGTCTTAGTGATAGGTCATATACTAGGGACTAGGTGGCCTTATGCTTAGCAAGCTGAATTCCGGGTGGCGAGGTCAATTTTCGAGCCCTGGTCAAGGTCATGGCGTTGTGGTCTTAGGTAAGACACATCACTCTCGAAGTGCTTCTCTCTAACCGGTATTATATATTGGTACAGGTAAACTGTCATTGAAGCATGATGAAATACCTCAAGGAGTAGTAGCAACGCTGTTATGTGTTTAAAAGCTGTTTCATAGTGATGTTACAAAAAGGCAACAAAACCACCTCTAACGTATTTAACCCTCTACAGCCTGACATCACTATACATTGTCTCCATAACATTCTCCATACATTTGCTATGGTGCTGACAAAGAGAATTTGTTTAACAATCAAGAGCTTCTGTAGTTGATGATTGTTTCCTTTATTCTCATGACCTCAATGTTTGCTTTAAGGGCGATGCTGATAGGGGAAAATATTTATTTATCACTCGTAGGGATTAAAGGGTTAATGGACTCGTGTGCCAAAACACCCGATTTAGCATAGCAACCATCAGTGGTCTCTCTCGGTTTGGTCACAGTTGCAAAGCATTTCGCAATACCAAAAGAAAATAGTACTCTTGATCACAAATTGATACAAGTGACTCTTTTTGCCTAATCTCTCACTCCATTGTAAATTTGTGCAATGAGTAAGATACAGCAGATGCGGGATTTGAGACTTATAGGAGAAGGGAGGGGGACGAAAATGGTGCAAAGATCATTTTTGTCACGTGGCTAGACGGAGTTCGCCACATTTGTCAGCTATTCAAATCCACTTTTTCGTCCAGTTTGAATAATAGTAATGTCATTATGATGGGAAGTTTGTGCGGCTTTTCTAGATTGTTCTTTCGGGATCTGCAACCATACAAGAGAACAAACCACGTGGAACAAAACTTGGAACGTTTTCTTCTGTGGATTCTAACAATAAAGACCAGCATACCTACAGCATTGTTAGTGGAGGGAGAGGAAAATTTGAGCTGCGTGGAGCGGATCTTTACACATTGGTGGTGTTTGATTACGAATCGTTACCGAACCAGTAAGGGTGTATCTTAAATTAAGATAGGTGCAATTTGAGAGATTATTTTGCGAGAACTATGATGGACCCTACAGCTGTTTACGCTAACTTGATCTCGAGTCTGCCTTGCTGGGTGAGAAATAACGCGCTGGCAGATATGTTGAATGTCTCAGCGTTGGGGGCGTGATGTTTCCTGACTAATTTTAGGAAGAACGACAATATTTAAAGGCTCCGTTTTTTTCTTTATTCCTGCAGGTTCACTCTAACAATAAGAAGTACAGACAATGGAAGTCCACCGATGAAGCTCGATAAAATATTTAAAATAACTGTAGCTGATGTGAACGAGAAACCGACGGCCATTCAGGTAAAGACGGTCTACAAAAAATTATTAACCTTTTTACACCCTGACATCAGTATGCATATTCTCCATACTGTTCTTTGTACATTTCCTATGATACTGACAAAGAGAATTTGTTTAACAATCAAGAGCGTCTTCAGTTGGTGACCATTTCCTTCATTCTCATGACCTCAAGGTTTATTTTAGGTGTGAAACTGATAGGAGAAAACGTTAGTAATCACTCTGAGGGGTTAAAGGGTTAAGGAGGAATTTACATTTGGCATTGTTGGTTATGTGCCTCTAAAATACATAGTTGGGTGTAGAATCACTTAGACAATCATGATGAGGTAAATGACAGGTTAAAACGACAGGCTGCATGCCCACCAAGGCGACAGTAGTGGTAACATTAAGTCTTTGCCGGTCTTCTAAGGCCTGGTTAGCCTAGTGTAGCCAAGTCGTAAAGGAGAGAATATTCCTCAAGGACAATTTAAAAGTATCTTAAAGTCTCATAATATGCGTCACCTATGATATGACAGTCGGTTTCTTTGTTGTTGTAACCTCTTTAATAAAGCAAAGCTTGGTGTACAACCGTTTGTATGAAAAAAAGGTTAAAGCTCCCTAATAATCACATGAGAGGAAAGGCGCCGAGATTTTCTTTAAAAAAGTTGCTGGAAGAAGTTTAAATACCGGCCGTTTTTCCCTTACATAAACTCTAATCAAGACACCACATTTCCAAGTCTCCTCTGAGGGCATTTCAGAATCGTCACGTTTGAAGTAGAAAAATTATCATTTTATAGAAGCAATAACTTCGTCTGCTCTTTAGTTGTCAGGCAACACCGTGGATGAGAATAGTGACGTAGACACAATATTAGGCGTGCTCAGTACCACTGACCTTGATAACGGGCAGACATACAGTTACAGTTTGTTGGACAGTGCTGGAGGAAGGTTTAAAATTCAAGGGAATTTCGTGAAGGTAAGCTACCTGTATCAATAGACTATTTTGGAAAATATTGGTGAATTTTTCTAGCTGCCCAATGTAACTGGTTCAGTTATCTACTGCTATTGCTTACTCTGCTTCAACTTCCGATGGTGGAAGGTGTCAAATTTAATTGCTCCGAGTTAACCGCGTTCTGTTAGGGAATAACTCATAACGAAGCTTGAGGCCCCATTAGGGGTAAGGAGCATACGGGATATTTGGGAGAAAAAACGTGAGGAGAAAATATAACCGGAAACGGGATATTTAACACACAGATTCTAAAATATCGAAGTGGAATTATAGGCGTACAAAACACAGGAGGTATGGGATATGGGATATTTGTGCTTAACTTTATTGGGTCTTTGAAACGTTTCCATAGAGTGCAAATGGACCATTAAAAAACATGTGACCCAAAGAAATTAGTGGTTTAAGAGGACTTAGATCCAAACAAGACTTCAATAAAGAAGACTTACCAAAGTCTTAGTAATAAAGGGTAACAGCGCTTATTGCTCATCTGATTCATTGCAGCAGTGGCTGCTTTACGCACTGGAACTGTTCTCAACTACATTTAATTCGTTTCACGATTGTTAACCTGCTGAGCGCATAGCTTTTGCCATCGTTCGAGAATAAATCTTAATGATCGATTACGTTATAGGTTGGAAAGTCCAACAAGAACTGCATGCTGAACGGAGGGTCCCAATGTTTCTTAAACTACGAGAGCGTATCCTCCTACTCCATAGTTGTCCGTAGTGTCGACAGCGGCTCTCCATCACTATCGATCAATGCTTCATTTAACATCAGCGTAAATGACGTCAACGACCAACCACGAGGTTTGCAGTTGTCCAATTACAAAGTCAGTGAAAATGCATCTATAAATACCATAGTGGGCAATCTTTCCGCCACCGATGAGGACGCAGGTCAAAAACTCAGTTTCTCCTTGGTTGATGACGACAATGGTAGATTTGGTTTGGACAACAACGGTGGTATCTACAAAGCCAAATCTACTGATTATGAGACAAGCAAAGTGCACTATATCGTGGTGAACGTCACTGACAATGGACAGCCACCGAAAGCGGTGAGTCAATTATGATTTGACAAAAGCCACATTCCGTGCATTATTTTTTATCATCAAAACTGCGCAAAATTCTTGAACGCGGTTGGCTATTGGCAACACCATTTATGCTTGCAATTTGACGGTATAACGGGATATCAACCACGACAATCTTTGTTTTTCCTTTTTTTCTTCTCAAGTTTGATAAATAGGTTTTATCTCATAAGCATTCTGTCTCTTAAATTTTGTCTTGGTACTGGTAAATTAGTTACGTGGCTTATAGCCGTCCAATTCTGTATGTAGTTATACTCGTTCTTAACAAAGAAGACTCCTGCTACGCGGTCGTTCCATTTTGTGGATCACTCGTATGATCACTGACACAATCATACTCTATACCATTATCAGTCATGATGTTACCTTCGAAATGTTTCTTGATTTGGTCAAGTGCAAATTTAATTTGACTTAAGCTGAATTGTGGAAACGAAAAAAATATTATAAAATAGGTGCAGGATCAGGGTCAGGAAGACGCAACAGACTCTCAAGATCTGATTTTTAAATTTCCCCTTTAGCTGTTAGACATTTACTTCTAAATAATTTCCATTTGGCACATCTATGGTGAAAGGTCACGTTCCACTACACTTTTATAACTTGAAATTTGTCCAATTTGAATCGACTCTCTTGATATGGCAAATGTTACATTTTTATTTGTGTTTTTTTCATCAATTACTACCTTTAAGTTAAGAAGTTATTTACTTGTTCAAAGCCTTTGTTCGAAACAACCCTTGCCAACAGTCAATAACTAAAAATGTTAGTAATTTTTTCCTCTCTCCTTCTTTTTTGCGCAGATGACTAGGAATTTTTCCATTATTGTGTTAGACGTCAACGAAGCCCCAGTCTCCATCGAGCTTACTCGAACCAGCGTATTGGAGAATGCAAGGCTTGGTACGGTCGTGGGCTCTCTGTCAGCAAAAGATAATGACGCTGTGCAATTCCTGACTTTTAAGCTGGATGAAGATTCCGCTGGAAAATTTTCCCTTCAATCAAACGTGACTTGTCAAAATTCTTCCTTAGGTGGGACAATATGTGCTACAAATTTATTGGTCAACGGTGATATAAACTATGAAGATGCGTCGAGCTTGGACATCATCGTGCGCGTAACGGACGAAAAAGGGCTTTTTCACACCGAAATGTTTAATGTAACAGTGATTAACGAGAATGACCCACCCACGAATGTAACACTGGATGGCAGTGCTTCAGCTTCTGTGGCGGAGAATAGCATAAACGTTCAAATTGACACTCTACTGACAGACGACGAGGATCAGGGGCAGAGATTTACGTATGTGTTATCAAGAAATCCTGGCGGGAACTTTGAAATTAGAGGTGATAGACTTTTTGCTTCTAGAAACGCTACGCTGGACTTCGAGTCATCTCCAAGCTACCAGATAAAAGTGATATCAACTGACAACGGAAGTCCACCAAAATCCATTGAGGCAACTTTAGTAGTAAACCTTCAAGATGTCAACGAAAAACCAACCGATATACAATTGTCCAACAACAGCGTCCAAGAAAATCGACTTGCTGGAGCGGTGATTGGTCAGTTGTCTGTCAGGGATCCTGACAGACAGCAAGGTCACGTGTGTAGCATCACTGATTCAGCCAATGGAAAGGTAGGAATAAACAATAACAAGATAACCGTCGGTAGTGCTGGCATCGATTACGAAGAAGCAAGCTCTTTCAACTTGACAGTTCTCTGTCGCGATCCAGGTGGCCTGACGGTGGAAAAGTCGTTTGTCATTCTTGTTCAAGACATTAATGAAGCGCCCACTAACATTGCACTGTCAAACGATAAAGTCCAGGAAAATAAAAAAGGTGGCATTATTGTGGCACAGCTCAATGTCACCGATCCAGATAACGTCAAGGCACAAGTGCAAAGTGTTTCTTTCTCAATTTTGTCCTCGAATCCTAACCTACCGTTTCAAATTCAAAACGACGCTCTTGTCACCACTCGAGGGCTCAACTTTGAAAACACTGCCCAGTGGACCTTCAGAATAAAAGCAACGGATGATGGAAGACCGGCCTTATCCCGAACACAAACCGTCACCATCCAGGTTATCGACGTAAATGATGCTCCCGATGGATTAACGGTGAGAAAATTTGTTTGCTTGCGAACGAGAAATTTTTCCCGCGCTATATTATAAATCACCTGTTACTTGCATTTTGGCAATATGCTAATCCATCACTCTTTAATTGTTCGCCCTCTGGAATCAGGACCGACAGATCCGATTAGTGTTCACTACAAAGTCATTATTCTTTGGACTTGGGTAACAAACTTCACCCACTGACACACAATGCCTCCTATTACAGCCGAGAAAAAGGGGAACTTTACGAATTTTTAGGGATACCTGACAGAAGAGTGGCAGGTATAAACGTCAATTTGTTTGAGAAATTTTTCTTTCCACAAGGTACACAAATAGCGATTCTGAAGGTGAGATAAATTATCTTATTTAGGGTAAGCCTTTTCTGCGTGCAAGAAACCATCAATCTTGTTAAAGGATTGTAAATGGACTGCAGTTAAAGATATTAGCCGTTTTCACAATATGTCTTCCTTTATCCTCATAGCTTTCTAGCTCCTCTGTAAACGAAAACAGCGACAGTGACACACTAGTGGGGACATTAACAGCCCTTGACCAAGACACGTCACAGAATCACACATTTCAGTTATTGGACAGTGCCTCGGGAAGATTTAATGTCGATGGTAACCAAATAAAGGTAAGCTTTGTCAACACTTTCTGAAATTGCTCAAAGCTAATTTTTTAAAATGTGTTTTTGTTTAAAATACAAGAATTGTGAAGAAACTTGAATTCTTGATAGCGAATGAAAGTTTTACTGGTTTTTTAAATTTGGAAATTCTGGAGAATGTAAAATAAAAATCGTTTAATAACCTGGTGAACTGTTTGACAGAAAGCTGCATTTCATGTAGAGTGTTGTTAAAATGTTTAACAGAATCTCCAGAAAAGCTTCTGCCCCAACTTGTCTTTTTGCTATGATGTAGGTATGCATTGCAACAAAAACAGAATGAAATTTATTGGAATTATTCACATTAAAGATTTTTATGAACCCTGAACTTATGTTCGATTTTAAGGTGGCTGTTCGCAACACACAATGTCTGAACTACGGAGGTTCTTCTTGTCTTTTGAACTACGAGGTACAAAAACGTTACGTGATCAGAGTGAAAACAACAGACGATGGATCACCACCATTATCTTTTGAGAAGGACTTTGGTATCGATATTCGTGATGTCAATGACAAGCCACGTGACCTACAGCTGTCCAGTAATAAAGTAAAGGAGGACGCCAAGAAAAACACTTTGATTGGCCGGTGGGTTCACCTTTGTTTTGCGTTTCTCAACCCACTTTTTTTTTTCTTTTCTTCTTCGCTTCACTTTTTCTGGCATTTTTTCTGCCTGAATAGAAAAACAATTTTGCCTTATTTCCGCTACTTTGTTTTCAACTTCCGATAACTCGAACTCCCGATAAATCGAACCTTTTTCGATTTTTCTTAGTGGTTCGAGTCGTCGGGACTCGACTATAATTCTAACCGAATTGTCTTTTGTATTAGGAAAATAGGAAAAATCTTTAAATCCTATTTTCTCTTGATTGCACAAACGGCTTGAAGTATCAAAAAAAGAAAAAAGTTCAGCTTAGCGTATACCGTTTTTCACACATCTCATGCTTATCCTCTCTGAAAGCTAATTGTTTTTTTGCTTCATATCATATCGACAGTTTTTCATCGCGCGACGAAGATGCAAATCAAACGCTGACTTATTCACTCAAGAATGATGATAGTGGTCGCTTCAAGGTTGACTCCCTGGGAAACCTATACAAAACAAACGACACTGATTATGAGACTCAGACTAAACACACCATAACTGCAGTTGTAACAGACAGCGGAAATCCGTCCTTGAAGGTAATTTTCCTGATTTGTAGGACTCAAGTGATTATGGTGCACAAGTCCCCGATTTTCGGGATTTAAAACCTACTAACATTGCCTAATTTCAATTGCCAAAGAAAGTGGCTTGACCCTTAAAATACGTCAGACAACTTGTATAATTTTAACTAAAGTGGGTAAGAACTTGGCTACAGCAGATGCTGCATCGGCTGGTAACGATGAAGGTTTCGGTGACAACACAATAAAAAAGAATGAACGATTCATTTTGACCATACTTTGAAAGAATATCCTGTCTTTGCTTTTAGACTTCGAATAGACTCAGAATAATTGTTCTCAGAAAAGCGCCTGACAAGAGGGCAATATTCTCCTAACATTTTAATATTTGAATGTTTTTTTTGTCTTATTTTGACTTTTCATCCTCTTCGTTTCAGATGGAAAAATTGTTCACAATTGAAGTTTTGAATGTCAACGAAGCTCCGGTAAACATAAACATAACTTCTCAAGGAGGCCAGCTGTATTTCTCAGATGGGCATCCGCAGGTTCGCGAAAACTCCCCCTTGGGAACAGTTATTGGAATGCTAGAGGCTTTAGATCACGATGCAAACCAAACTCTGTCCTTTAAGCTCGATGATGATGCCGGCGGAAAGTTTACATTAGGGCCTTCGGCGAATTGCCAGACGATTACCAATATCTCAGGGGTAAACACAAAGTGCACCATTGGTCTTCGAGTTAATGGAGATCTTGACTTTGAACTGTCCAATGAGTATCACGTGACAGTGCGCGTTACAGATGCTAAAGGACTTTTTACAGCTGAGCAGCTTAGAATTAGCATCGTGGATGAAAACGATGCACCTGAAAATATCACTTTGGGTGGAAGCTACTCGGTCAGAGTGTACGAGAACGCGAATGGGTCACTCGTCGGGCAATTGGTGACTAGTGACGAGGACGTTGCGCAGGCGCATACGTATAAACTGTTAGACGACGCCGCTGGTCGATTTGTTATTCTAAACGACAAGCTTTATGTCTCATTGGCGGCCAAATTGGATTTCGAAGGTCAAAATAATTTCACGGTGAAAGTAAGAAGTACAGACAGTGGATCGCCGTCTCTAAGTGTGGAACAGGTTTTCGAAATAAGCATCCTGGATGTGAACGAGGCCCCTGTCAATATTTCTCTCGCGCCTGCCAATGTCACAGAGAACAGTCAACCTGGCACACGGATTGGTCAATTAACTGTCAGTGACCCTGATAACTATGGGCCACGTGGTACATTGCAGACACACAGTTGCCAAGTAACCGGTAGCAATATTGGCAAGTTTACTATCCAGTCAAACGTTCTCGCCCTAGGAGGTGCTAGTCTAGACTACGAACTAACACCGGTGACGCGTGTCCAGGTGAAGTGCACAGATAACGGCTCCCCACCCCTGTCCCTTGTGAGGGATTTGTCCATTAATGTGAATGACGTCAATGAGGCACCCACAAGCATTTCCCTGTCGAGCGATGCCATAGATGAAAATCAACCACCATTTTTGATAGGTTTGTAAATCGTTAATCTGATTTTAAATTATTTTGTCATGTTATAAAATTAGGGTTTCACTGAAATGCTTTAGGGTAGTTCTTAAAATAAATCAATTTAACCACTTTTTCGCTCTCGGTTTACCAACTCAACGCATGGAGCAAGCTACTTTGCCGTTGACTGTAAACATCGAAAACGTGTATTACTGATTATATCTGCTCTGGTACCTCGAAGTTGGCTTCTGGCATTCTCGGTAGTCAACAATATAAATAGATAATTTCTTTCTCGATTCTGTCCTAACTTGGCTAATAATCGCATGGAAAACAATACTTTCATCGTGTTGTCTTTCTCGTTATTTTTAAGGATTTTTCTCAACTGCTGACCCGGATAATGCCAATCAACCAACAAACCGGCAAACGTTTACCTACAAGCTCATGGGCGATACCGCTGGACTTCCATTCGTCATTGACGGCGATGCATTGAATTCTACACGAAGTCTGGACTATGAGGCTCAGCGCTCTTGGAACATCACAGTCCAGTCCGTCGATAGTGGGAACCCACAGCTAAGCGTCGTAACAGATTTTCTCATCTCTGTTATTGGTAAGTAAAATTTACCACCCGCACTCGGGTTGAAAATAAAACTGATAAACCCTTTCCCGGCCATTCAATGTCACGCCTGTCCTTGGCGAGTAGAATGAAGTTTAGTAATTTCGATTGGTGATAATACCCTAACCCTGACCCTATACATTTGGCACAAACATGGGACTAAGAAAATTTTCAAAACCCTCCTTCATTCCAATGTCGCTTTTGGATGCAGTCTACCGACCAAGCTACATCGTTGGCACGTTAGGCTATATATTAGGTTCACAAAAGACAAATGCCACTCAGCATAGTTGAAATTTCCTTTTTTGACATTGTCACGATTATGGGACCAAATCACAGTTTTTCAACGGCTTTTTTTTAATCTCGCAAAATCTCGCGAAATCTCGCGCATTCCGTAAACTCGTTACCGTTAACGAGTTAATATTCTTTAAAGCATATCGAATCTATAAACACTATGACTGATATTGACGGTAGAGGAGGGATAGAAGTACAACATTCTAATCAGTTTTGGTTCTTTTTCCACGCTCTCCTGCAGATGTCAACGAAAGGCCATTTAATATCACTTTGTCAAATACTGTCGTCGATGAAAATTGCCCGCAGGATACAGTTGTTGGTAACCTACTCTCCCTAGACCCAGATCGCTCGCAGACCCACACGTACACTATGGTAAACAGTGCGGGAGGTAGATTCAAACTAGCTGGAAAGCAACTAAAAGTTGCCATGTCTAATGTGGACTGTCTTAAGAACGGAGGAGATTTCTGCAAGTTGAATTACGAGAAAAAGGGTTCGTACACGGTAAAGGTGCGCGTAACAGATAACGGGAGCCCACGTCTGAGCAGTGAAGCAAGCATGGTTATTTCCTTGAATGACGTCAATGACCGACCAAATGACTTCAGGCTGTCTAGTCGCACTGTGAAGGAAAATGCAACAGTTGGTACAAAAATTGGTCGGTTCACCGCCACGGACGAAGATCAGTTCCAAACGCTAACTTTTTCGCTGCTTAACAGTGATGGGGGAAGGTTTGCGATTGACTCTACAGGTTATTTGTTCAAAGCAAAGAAGACGGATTATGAGACGAGCAAGGCTCACAAGATCGTTGCGCAGGTGACAGACAATGGGACAGTGCCTTTAAACGTAAGTTCTCTCCACTCAGACTTCTGTAAAATGCTTTTATCACATGCAGTAGTTAAAGCGCTGTAAAAACAAAACTAAAGTAATCAGAAGGGCTACGCAAAACAAAGGAAAATCACAAGGAGATAATGAAAGGTCAAAGCAAAATCAAACAAACCGCCTGAAGTGCAGATGACCAAACCGTGAGTGGCTTCCTATCGGCCTGGTTGTGAGGGAGGAGAGGGTAGGGTACGATTCTTCGACCAATCGCAGAGTGTCTTGACGAAAAGCCAGTGTGATACAAATATTTTACACAGTCATCCGAAAAACTAATACACATAAAATGATCCTTTGTTTCTCTTCTCAGAACAACAAAACATTTATCGTCGTTGTTGAGAATATTAACGAGCCTCCCATAAACATGACGCTTACATCAACATCAGGACAACAGTCATTCACTGACAACAAGCCTAGAGTCAACGAAAATTCAGCAGCCAACGCGACAGTGGGGACACTTCAAGCTTTTGATCATGACGAGGTGCAAAGCTTAACGTTCTCTTTAGACGACGACGCCAATGGTAAATTTACCGCGGGCTCGCATGTCACATGTCACAACAACACCAACATTCCCAGCGTGAAAACGATGTGCACCGCACTATTGCAAGTCAGCGGTGATCTCAACTATGAGGCAAGCCACAGTGAAGACATTGTGGTGCGTGTGACTGATCCCAGCGGTTTATTCCACATTCAGCCATTGCAGGTGGTGATTTTAGATGTTAATGACCGACCTAGCAATATCACTGTCGCAGGGGGTGATACGGCATCTATCAACGAAAACGTGAATGGTGGTTATGTGGGCGATCTTGTAACCACAGATGAAGATTCTAACCAAACTCATAGGTACACTTGGATAAATAATGGTGGATGGAAATTTCTCCTCAGAAGCAACAAGATTTACGCTTCATCGTACGCAAACTTGGATTACGAAGCAAAGTCGACCTACATTATTCGGGTTCGAAGCACAGATGATGGCAGCCCAAGGTTGAACATTGACAAGACCTTTACAGTAAAGGTAAGCCTCTTCAGCTTTGAAATGTTAATTTTTAAGGACGAAATAGGCTCGAGTGTCTGATAATAAAATTTATAAGTAATTGTATCGATCAATCAGTACAAAGGAAATTATTTCAAAGAGCTAGTTACATGTCAAGTAAAAACATGCAAAGTGCATGTAACTGGGAAATTTCGAGTGAATAAATTTCTCATCTTGATGGGGTTTAAGATCAGAGATTAAATTATCATCTTCTGACGTGATTTGCTGCTCAAGCCCTATCGAATATATTTTGTTTTGCTTTGTTAGATATTTGCTTTTCGTTGAACTTGGTCGTCTTTTTGTTTCTAGGGTCATTCTCTTTTAAATAATTTTTCTTTGATGATTTTGCTTCGAGAAGAGATAGTAAGCTAGATCCCCCAAACGATCTTTGTGATTTCACTGAATTGTCCTACTCTGCCCCTCATATGAGGGTACTGACTCAACTAGCAAAAATTATAACACATTTCCTTTCTTTTCAGGTTCTTGATGTCAACGAACGACCAACAGATATTTTACTATCGTCGAGAAATGTCTTAGAAAATAGCCGCAAGGGTACAGTGGTCGGCAACATATCTGTTTTAGACCCTGACGATATGGGACCTCGAGGACCCTGGCAAAATCACTCCTGTAGAGTACTAAACCCTTCCAGTACTCCTTTTAAGGTGAACGGAACAGACAACATTTTAGTTGTTGACGGAGATTTGAACTACGAAAAATTAGATAGTTACGGCATCGATATTCGATGCCATGACAACGCAAATCCTCCTTTATCTGTTGATAAAAACTTCAAGATAAATGTAATCGATGTGAACGAGAAACCCTATGACATTACGATCTCTAATAACGGGGTTGCCGAGAATACAGGGATTGTCACTGTTGGAAGTCTTGATACCGCTGACCCAGATAATGAGCTGACTGTGGTGCAAACGTTTACTTATACTATCGACGCTGCCTCTGGAAGTGTTCCTTTTGCCGCTGTCCACGGCCTACTTAACACCACGCGCAGTTTGGATTACGAGGCAAATTCGACTTGGTCGCTGACTATCAAATCTACGGATAACGAAGGTTATTATTACAATTATATGTACGTAATTAAGGAGAGAAAAAGTGCCCTTGCAAAATCAACTGGGATGAGTCGCAGAGAATCTATAAGGAACAACTACTAGGTCAATTTTTATGGCTCTAGAACTATTTTCATTTTGGTATAAAATACTCTGTTGTCACCAACTCGGAAATTGAAAGAGCGTATAATGATCATTTTTCCAATCAGCCTGGTTGATTATCTGTGAACTCATTCTTCCTATTTTTCATTTCAACATAGTCAGTACTTGTTATTTGTGTGTCATTCAGTCGTTTTTCCAATATTTTTGATAGTTAAAGATGCTTGAGGTTATCGAGTTGAACTTTCTCTCTTTTATTTATATTGTAACTCTGTGTAGGCCTCACCACAACGAAGAACTTTTCGATCATCGTCAAAGACACAAATGATCCACCCACGGGTGTTTCAGCCAGCGGTCCACTTAGCGTCAATGAAAACAGCCAAACTGGAGAGTATATAGGAAGTTTGACGACCTCTGACCAGGATGTTGGACAGACGCACCAATATCAAATACTTAATGTGTTTGCACAGGGACACAGGAATCAAAGGTATTGCGGGCACGTGATATGTGTTGTGAGTTCTGTCTTGCATATCAGTGTTAGTTAGTTATCAGTGTTATCTACACCGGTTGGTAGCTGCTGGAAATAAACACAATTTATTTTAGAATCAAGTAGTGTCGAGATAAATGTACGAGTGGATACGAAACGGCTACCTTACGCAATTTTAGCGTAAACTTCTATTAGATTACTGAGGTGTTCATAAAAGACAAACTTACATGGGAGTCCTCGTAAGAAAGCTTCTTTCTCACTACGTTATAGCTTCTGAGCAACAGATTTGAACACGTGTGAACACGCGAAGTTCGATTCCTTTTTTTCTTTGTCCCACACTCGTGACAAGATGGAAAACATATTTCTCTATTTATTTACTGAGCTGAATACTTGCCTTCTTTCTTATTCTATTTACAAACATGGCGCTATAGACATCGCTGATCCCAACAGTCTACAGAACGTGTGTCATACATGAACTTCGTAATGGGCCTCGCTCACCGTAGAGTCTCTGTGGCTCAGTGGTAAAGCATTGGTGGTCTGAGGTTCGATTCTTCGTGAGGACTCAGAATTTTTTCTTTGTCCCACGCTCGTGACTAGACGAAAAACATCTTTCTCCACTTTCTACTTGTTATACTTGCTTCGGTTTTGCAGAAAATTTTGTAATTAATTTTTGATATGATTTATGGCTGTCGTTGCCTTTGAGTTTTGGTCATGGCTTCACTCTTTTTGACAGTGATCTGAACGTTTTAATTTCTCTTTTTTTGCAGTAGTTCATCAAATCTTCATAATTTGTTTTCTATTGAGTCGCCCTCTGGCCGAATTACACTTCAAAAGCCAGGGCTTGATTACGAGCTGTATGCCAACTACACAGTGACAGTGAACAGTACAGACAGCGGTTTTCCGCCGTACTCCATTTTAGCCTCGTTTGTCGTCAGCGTTAACAACACAAATGAACAGCCACAGAGCATTTTCCTGTCTGGAAACCAGGTTAGTCAGAACGAAAGAGAAAATTATGGCTATTCCTAAATGACTGAAAAGCTAAATCAGTGGTATTTGCACCGTACTTATCTTGAACCCAGGCTTGGGAGAAAATTGTGAATGCTTGTTTTTCTGGAAGTCAAAAGGAAGGCTCAAAATTTGTCATCTTCCTTACCCTATGGATATTGCTGATACTAACAGTATGCAGGAGGTTTATCACACGTGAACCTAGTATAAGGTCTCAGCAACGAGTATTTTTGGGAGCATTTGATGACAATGAAATTCACTACTTGCTCGAACCCCTCACCGCTCGATCCCAGGGATATGGCGAGGAACTTAGCATTTTATGAAGACTTTTATGAAAATCTTTCGTTGTAATCCGCGCCACAGCTAGGTACTTTCAAAGATAGTGAACCACCCAATTACAGGTTCCCCATTGAAGATTAATAAAATAAAATTTCCGCTTTAATGGCCTTTCTTGTATCCTAGTAATATTACGCTGTTAAACGCGCGTCAAACTTGGTGTTACCGGCCCCATGGATTTCCCCTTCTTAAGCGGGATTCGGGATTGGGAATCATTGTCCTTTTCTCTAACCTCACCATACAATAGTATCCTACTCAAGTGGCGCACTCTTTACTGGTCTCATTTTGAACAAGCCCATGTCGTGACATTTTAGGTACCTGAAAATAGCCCAGTGGATACAGTGGTTGGCGACTTATCAATATATGACCCGGATAACATTCACCTTCCTCTGCAAAAGTTTCAATGTTCAGTGGTAAATGATAAACCATTTAAGGTAAGTATCAAATCAAAATGAATGGACCTGCATTTATTTAATAATTTGTTCATTTAGTGGTTCAGTGTTCTACAATGGTTAATAACTCCAAGAACGTTTATCAGTTCTGCATCAAAAGGGAAACAACTAGAAAAGTGACTACGTAAATGTTACGTCAATATGTCCGGCGCTGTTTTCAAATCAATCAAAGTGCATTCAATATTTATTTTCCAGTCAGACAAAGAAACCACGACCTTTTCGTATTCTGTGTTACAGAGTGTCAAAGAAAGCTTCCTGTCATAGAGAGCCTACTTTGATCGTTAAGAGTGACCAGCATCTAATTTCTCCTTACAATGTCACCACTGAATCAAACATTAAGGTCACAAGAAAAAAGAAGATGATCACCAATCAAAAGAAAAAAAGATTTTGATTGTTAAACAAATTCTCTTATTCAGCACCTCGGGAAATTTAAAGAGAACGGTATGAAAAATATCCATACTGACGTTAGGGTACAGATTTAAGGGTTAATGCGCTGCACTCGGTATCGGGGGGTTCTTATTTGGTCGCGTTTTGGTCAGTTCATTTTGTTGTAGCTTTGAGCAAGGCAACTTACTTTCATGACTCCTTTCTCCACCCAGAAATTTAAACGTCCATCAGCGAATTATCGAATTATTATGGAATAACGATCGGCTTTATCGCTTTGCATGTTAGAAAAACTTTTGTATATTTCAAAGGTTATTTGCTTCTCTCAATCGAAAGGTATTCATGAAAGTTTCAGTTGTTCTCGTATAAGTTATCTCTTCTCTAAACTTGATTGCAGGTTGTAAATCATTTGACTTTGGTTGTTTCTAAAAACACGCTGGATTATGAAACAGTAGACACATACACAGTGAACGTAAGTTATCCATATTTAGTCTAGTTGACTGTTATTTATAATGGTAATGGGACCGAGTGAGGTCCAATTCGTCCTCTAATCATACGAGTGATTAACAAAATCGGACGACCGCGAAGCAGGAGTCCGATTTGTTAATCACGAGTATAATTACAGACAGAATTGGACGACAAGAAGTCCTATTACCAATTAATCATAACAATTTCAATTTCCGAAAAAACAAATAAACCTTGAACAAATATTTCCAGTGGAGACAATTTCTTTAGTTAAAATTCCTTCATTTTGGAAATTCCCCAGTTTTTCTTTAGATAAGTGGTTGTTGCTATGGTTATTTTGACCATTTCTGTGATTGGTAGATTAGCTGAGTGGACCTGTTATGATTGGCTGCTTCAACTGTCCGATTACAGGTGTCTGATTACAGCAAACTGTCCAATTACACTGTCTGATTACAACTGTGCAGAATGATAAGTGAAAAATGAAGCTGCGAATGCACCAATAGTATTTGAGGAATTTGTAATTGTTATGATTAATGAGTGTAATATGATTTTGAAGTCAGGTTGCTTTTACCTTATAAGTTTGTGCAATAAACTATCACTGTTAAAAAAAGAGAAGAATCCTTGATTTAGTAATGCTGAGCATCCGGTGCACTACCTATCCCAACTCAAAAATAATTTATCTTAGAGGCTCAAGATCGCAATAATTTTTTCAGTTCCTTATTGCGACGTGAAAAATCAATATTGCCAAGAAAATGAAGCCAGGGTAATGGCAAACTATTATAAAACAATATAACGGAGAGAATGAGACAAAAAGGAACCTAATCGAGAAGATTTTCACAGAACACAAATAGGATGGTAAATCGTTTTAATCTCACAGTTTTCATAATTTCCTCCTACAGGTCAATTGTACAGAGCTGTTACCAAATCCCTTCTCCGTCTCTTCACTGTTTGTGATTAACATCCAAGATGTAAACGAGGCTCCGTATAATCTGACCATCTCCGCCAATAACGTGAACGAGAACGGACCTCCTGGGGTTGTCGTGGGGACACTCAGTGTTCATGATCCTGATTTACCGGTTAGATGGCAACTTGCAGATTTGTTTCCACCATTAGGAGTATCTACCGATAATATTTAAAAGTCAAACACCTTTTGAAGTTTTTGAAAAGAGGAAAATTAATAACAGGAAGGAATTGTTACTGCGCGAGGCTCGTCTAACAAGGTTCAACTTCATTGATCGCGCATTCAGTAGTTAGTCAAACATCCAAGTGCAACCCTGTCCACTAAGACCCAACCTCCGTTATTTTACAGCGGAATTTTAATTACTTTAGTTTGCTTGTCTACTTGAAGTTTTCTTTTTGTTTCGCTTTCTTTTCCATTGTCAGCTTCAATTCATCTAATTTGTTGTTAATCTCTTGGTCTTTTTCCTCACAGTCGAGTGGGAGAGCCAATGTATCACTAGCTCTAAAATACCAGACACCAGGCCCGGTGGCGTTCACATTAAATGGCAGTAGACTGGTAACTACCAGAAAACTGAATTTTGAAACTCAAGATTCCTACAAAGTGACAGTTGTTGCAACAGACAGCGGTAACCCACCGCTCAATACCAGTCTCACTTTTACAATTCAGGTGAAAAAAAACCCTCCATAGACATTTCCAAATCTTGTGTACTAGAAATCGTCAAGTCCCATATAGAGTTTCTCCACAAAGTAGGAGTAGTACATATGACGAACTAGTGATTGGAATATGCAAAGTTAGTGTATACTATAGAGGTAAATAGTGCTTTTTGCTCGCGCTGATTGGCTGCTTTGGAAACGATTAGAAAGAGCTATTCACCTCCGAGCAGCCGAATCGTCAAAATCGTGCGTCAAGATTGAAATTTCCGACCATTTTTCGGTATCTTGACAAAAATAAACTATTTATTGGTTTCTGTGTGGTATATTCTCAGAAAATTATTCACCTCAGTGTCGGTGAAAGTGGTGGATACTTACTTCTACCTCGGTGAATAACCCTAAGATGAATCCAGTCTATAAACTAATTTACATTTACAAGGAAATGTTTAGTAGTTTGAGAGAAAAATTCTGTAGAGATCTTACACCATTCAATATTAATTCATATGTGTTGCAATAGATTTCAGTCACTCTATCTTGTAAAACAATGATTCAGTGTAACAATCCTTAACTGTGGTGAAATTTCCAGCCATAATTTATTTCCCAGTGCTTGATTCTGTTTTGAGAAATTCTCCGTGGTCTAAGAAATACCATTCAATTTTAGGTGATTGATGTAAATGACCCGCCCACTGCAGTCAAGCTAGTGTCAAATGGTATCTACGAAAATGCAACCGCTGGTACTATCGTCGGAGTATTGCAGGCTACAGACCAAGATGCAGATCAAAGTCATACTTTTGTGGTTACTGGTTATGGTTCAGGTATTTAAAACTTATGCAGCAAATAAATGTTGTATTTTATTGTCACCCTAAAACTCGACTTATACGCATGGGCATTAACATTCTAATATTACTCGTCTTCATCAGTAATTTATTTTTCCCTTCATAAAAAATGACGAAGGCTGAGAATCTTTTCTTAGCAAAGAAGGGGTAGTAAAGGTCGTTCTTTGATGAAAAGAGCCCATTTAAGTGAAAATGTCTTCCGAGTTGTATCGTACTTAAAACCTGCGTTAGCTGGGTTAATTGAGATGCGCTGAAGAGTGGATAAACGACGCATAGAGGTTGTCAGGGAAACGAAAACCTGTTGGCTAATCAAAGATACACCCGTCAATCTTGCCTTGGTCTTGGCCTGACTGGCTAGACGGAAAACTTATGAGAACCTGATCGCAGCGATTTTGGAACGGCGCGTTACTATTTCCGTTAGAGCTCTCACACGTTATATTGATGACAACAATATTAATTTTGTTGCTTTCAGATTGGTTCATTGTTAATGGAAGCAACGTGCGGCTCAAAGGCACACCACTGAATTACGAAACCACACCTGTGATGAATATAACTATCCTTGTTCTAGACAATGGCTCCCCTCCCCTTTCATACAAGGTTCGTTTAGTGACAGAATCACAGTATTATGCTAGTATGCTTTTCTCTTAAATAATTTTGATTTGAATTTTGTACTGATATCTTTTAATTTATGTGACTTATGTAAAATATATTACGATAACCAGCAACTGGATTTTTGCATTTGAATTACAGGGAAACGTGAGTGTCATGGTGCTTGACAGCAACGATCGCCCATCAGATATAATCTTTAACTCATCCCTCTCAGTAACCGATAGCACTTCGTACCAGATCGTCATACCCGAGAACAGCCCGAGTGGAACTTCGCTTATGAACTTAAGTGTCGTTGACGAGGACTTTGGTCAACAACACAGTTGTGAACTTGTCGTAGGGAGGAATTATTTCATTATAAGTTCTGCATCTAAATCGACGTCTGAAATAACTCTGAAGGAAGGCGCTGATTTAAATTACGAAACTCTTTTGGATACTCTACTAAAAGGTAAGAAACGGCGTTTCCTCTGATGCAGTACCTGCTTTGTGTTTTTTTTCTCAAACTTGGCCTCTAGCTTTGGGGGGTTCTTTGCTCATCAAACCCGAGGTACGAATAATTTACTGCCGAGGTACGAGATACCTTGAATCAAAACTGACCTCACTTAAGTCTCTGAGGAGTATCAAGTCTCGTAACTTGGCCAGTACGATACGCTTCGTGCGATCGCTGTAATTGGTAGCTAACGATCATTTGGAAACCAGGCTTGTATGCTCCAGCAGTTTATGAGATTATAGAGGCACAATTTATAGCAGTATTCTTTCTCTTTCTACAGTATCGGTTGAGTGCCGAGATGATGGAAGTCCCCCTTACTCGATACAAAAGAACTTTAGTGTTCAAGTATCTGACGTGAACGAAGCACCATACGATATCCGTTTAAATGGTTCCGCTGTGGTAGAAGAGAACGTGCGTGTTGGTTACGCTGTGGGATATTTAACATGTGAGGACCCGGATATAGGTCAAAGTCACATGTTTACTGTCATCGGGAATTACTCGTCCGTCTTCGAGGTAACAGTTGCAAAAGTTGAGAAAGAACCGAAATACAAGTACCTTAGTAATGTGATTTTGACATGTTGGTTTAGCATGTTGGTTTGACATATGTGGTTTTTCAGAACCATAACTTAAACTTTTGTTCGCTTCTTTAAAAATTTGCTGAATCTCTTTTCCCAAGAAAAGAAATCGAAGATATTTTATACTAAAACAAAATTCTGATTACTTGGGCTGGGAAAGAAAGTTTGCATTTTAAATTTTCCCATTTTTTCCCCATCCATTTTTTTTTTCACTAGTAGCACGCAGTTTTCATAAACTTTTACCAGTGACTTTCTATAGGAAGTGTTTTAAAGTTATTTCCCTCGCAGATTTATCGAAACGTATGTTGCCAGAGCCCCCCTAAAATGGTTTAAGGAAGATGTCTAAAGTTGTGATTTCTCAATTATGAGCTAATTTACTTGGAGATCTTATTTCGCTGTAAATGAAGTCTTCAAAATAAACTCATAAGTAGGAATTTCATGAAGGTGACATCGGTGTATAATATTTTAAAGCTACAAATATACATATATTTTTACGAAGTGTCTAGATATTAGTGCAGTTCAGAAGAACGTCTCTTTTGGGACGTATCTTTTTTCAGGGGATGGCTCCATTCGTAGGACCTGAACTTGACTCCAAATGAAGTGAATTTTCCCATGAGTTCCGTATCTGTGATATTAATTGTAAGGAAAACTTATTCAGGCGGCGCTTTTTATTTCCGAGTACTAAGGGTGACTCTAGATCTCAGACATGATATCAGATGCGGTTTTCATTGCAGGTAAATAACAGTTACAACCTGATTGTCAAAGACCCCTCACACCTGGACTACGAGAATCTTCATCCAAATTTGGTCCTTACCGTCGCTATTCAAGTGACAGATAACCCTGCGAAAGGAACAGGAGCTCCTCTGAAAGCCATTGGTAACGTCACCATTAACATAACGGACATCAACGAGGCACCTCATGACATCCGACTTGTTCCCGCTAATGTAACAGTCCCTGAAAATGTTTCAGTCGGTTACTGTCTTGCGCAGATAGCATCACGAAACCCCGAGAAATTGCAAACCGTAGTATATACCCTCCTCAACTACCAGAGTATGCTTTCAATTGAAGATGTTTGCAAGGATAACTCTTCCTCTGCTGGCCATCAAGATGACGGTTTACCTTATCTGATTGTGAAGTCGCATCTAAGTTACAATGATTACGTAGTACAAGGTTATCAAATTCTTATAGAAGCTGAAGACAACGGAATTCCTCCACAAACGTTCAACGAGACGGTTCAAATTCACGTGACTAAAATTGACCCATGTCCCCAGGCCACTTGTCACGTGGACGCCACGTGCAGCCGCGTTGATCGGCAGAATTACACCTGCGCTTGCAATGCGGGCTACTCAGGAAACGGCTTCAACTGCCAGGAAATAGACGAGTGTAACGTTACTTGCACGGAAGTAGATGAGTGTATTGCCAACCCGTGTAGCAACGGTGGCACGTGCCACGATTTCGTGAATTACTACAACTGCACGTGTCCCAGTGGATATAACAATGGTACAGACTGCACATTTATAAATTTTTGTAGTTCAAGCCCGTGTATGAATGATGCGACTTGTAACCCCGTCCTGAATGGATACAACTGCCTTTGTCCGTGTGGTTTTACAGGAAAACATTGTGAAACGAATATCGATGAGTGCGTGGATCCTAAAAAGTGCTTTGAGGGAAGTTGTACTGATAAAAATTGCAGCTTTATCTGTGAATGCGAATCCCAGTTTTTCGGTCCTCAATGTCGAAGGATGGAGGGTGATTGTACAGAAAAACCATGCGGGGAACAAGAAATCTGCATACCACGAAACGTAGAAAGGTACAACACGACATTTTGCGTTTCTGCCGGTGCTCTTGTGTCGTTACCATTTCCAGAAGACGAGATTTCCAACCCGTATAAACATTATCAGTTAGAACGTTGGTTCTTTAAAAATGAACAACAGTTTCCGCTGAGCGAAATTACGAATAACGATGATGATTCAGACATGGTTAGTGTAACAGACGTTTATGTCAGACAACCGAGCTGGGAACATCCGTCAAAAGCAAAAAGAAGCTTATCTGAAGAAAACCTCCCTACGTTAGATTTTGTTGTGCTCGTTTACTTGCAAGAACAGGAAAAATATATGGGTGTTCCGTCGAAAACAGTTCTGTGCAACATGAACAAAACATGCATCACGCACAGCTACACCAAAACTGAAACAAAGGCTGATTTTGAATACGGGCTTTGCATTGCAACGGCTTGGGAGGTAAAGAAAAGGGATACTGAATGGTGCGTTTCTAAAGAACCCAAGGAAGGGCCTCTCAAACGTTTGTCACCCACACCGAAGATGAATTTATACTACGTGATCGCTGGGATTGGAGGTATCTTGCTGATTGTTCTTATCACAGGGCTCACCCTCTGCAGAAGAAACACCTTGATTGCTCGAGAGCGCAAGTTTATGAAACAACATCGGTTTACGGAGAGAAGAGATACTTACATCGACAACATGCACAGGCATCAAAGGGCTAACCAAGAAATGGAGGCCTTAGGAACTGTGAACCCGATTTACGGAAATGAGGAGCAGGAAATTACACGGCGGGAAGTTGCACGGCAAATAAATGTGATGGACAATCCACTCTATGAGGCTCCAGGCGAAATCAAAGCCAAACGTTCGGAACCTTCCCGTGGCTTTAACAATCCAATGTACGTAAGTTTCCAACCGCCACAGCCGGATGAAAAGAAAACCGTGCGAGATGAGGAAGCCTGCGCTGCTGTAGGTTTTGCGAATCCCATGTTCGCGTCGCACAGACAGGTGGGTCTGGGATGATTAGAGCAAATTTTCGACTGATCCTTCATAACAATTACCTTGTCTTAGGACGCCTTATGAAGCGTACATGCAGCACTTTAATGGAGCCATTTTCAATGACTATCTTTAAACCAAATCAAATCTTTTTGGCGGACCTCACTTTTGAGACCATAATTTGAATTTAACTGAGCAGCTTCTAAGCCACAAAAGATACGGTATATTACTTTTTATCTATTTTTTTCTTTAACTTGCAAGTAATAAAATAGTGGACTTCAAGTCATACTCCCCTGTTTCAAGCCTGGGTCGGATTTAGAATGGGCGGAGGGGGCAGGGGTTCTATTCAAGAATTTTTTTAGCTGGTTTTGTGTCACCTGCCCTCCAAATTTTCACTCTGTCTTGAAGAATAATTCGTATCAAAAATGACACCCCTTTCTAGGAAAAATTTAGTTGGGTACCGAGTAGTTTACCTCTGAGTAACCTGCAATGTGCAGCACGGAGTGTAGACTCAATTATACCCAATTGAAATATTTTAAGAAGCAACTTCTTAGTGAATGTTCTCAATTGGCAGCTGATTGGTCTTAAGCATCCGTGTGTTAAAAATGTTGGACACCTTTTAGCTGTCAGGCGGCAGATATTTCATAGACAAATCCTCCTCACGTGTTTCCAAGGTGGCCTTGAATACCCCACTTCTCATTTAACAGCTAGTTTCAGTCGTCACTATTTGAAATTTCATACTGTATTTGACTTTCTGTAGGAAAAGAAGACATCGGAACAGAAACAAGACGACATCGGCATATACGCAGTGCCAGTCCAACCAGACAAGCCAGCTAAGCGGGAAGGGAAAACGCCGATATATGACACTCCCACGAAACCAACCCAACCGGTTAACGAAGAACCTGTAGTTAGCGGAGGGCCTGGGTTCTTTAACCCTTTGTACCAGACCCGCAAGGAGGTGGAGGAATTTCCCTCTGATATAACCAGCATATTTGCTCCCCCCAGCAAGCCAACAGGGCGAACTCTTGACGATGACCTGGGGCAGAGTGACTGTTAAAACATCTGAGAAGGGATATATTTTTTTTTCTTCCTTGAGGGTTAAAAATTGACAAACTTTTCAAATACCCCCAATGAAACGTTCTTTTTTTTTTAATTTCAGTTTTTTCTTTTTGGAGAAAAAGGCAATTTATTGATCCTCAGCTTCAAATAGATTCATTTAGTGTTTTAACATTTGCGATTGCTTTTTGTTTTTTCCGTCTACTTCTCTGTCTCTCAAGGAGTGCGAGAAGGAAACACAGAGATCATTATTCAACCCGTCTTCAGTTTCCATCTCTTAATAAACTAAATTTTTAACGTGTGGTTACTGGGGAAATGTTTTCCGTACTTACATATCCTCAGTGTAATCACACCAATCCATCAATTGCCCATTTAGATTTGTTAGGTATTCAGCGTCACACAACACCAAGTAGCTAGTAATTTTGCGTGACATGGAAAGGAGTTAATCTCGGTAGGACACTTTTTGGGATTTCACTTACCTAAAGAGATATTATATTGCAAAAGTTTGTCATTTTGAACCCGTTTTAATCCTCTGCAATTTAAATCTTTCTTATTTTGCCATCACCCTATATTTGTACTCGTAAGCTACTAGTAACATTTTGTAGTTTCCTTTAAAGTTAAAATATGTTTCGAAAAATTTATAAAAATTTTCCGTTAACCCTTGTACTCCCTGGGGTGATCTTACTTCTATATTCTCCCAAAAGTTTTAAAACTTTTTGAAGCAGACAGGTAAGGAGAACTTAGACAATTACATTAAGAATATTGTCTCGATGTAGCTCCAAACACTCACAAACAGCCAACAAGAAATACGTACAATAACTTGTTTGGAGAATTGGCATTCAGATCTCGGGAGTGAAGGGGTTAACGAGTGAATGAGGTTTCAAGCTTTGGAAGATTCATAGAGTTCGAATAGAAATGCTAAGAGATTTTTCCAACCAGATCCGGAAAGGGGAGGAGATATAGAGAGGGACTGCAGTTTAGCCTATCAAGTCCATCTTTTGATAGTCAAATGTACACGATAGGTTCATTTTCAAAGATCAGTCCACTTCATTTTATAAATGTAGCCATGAAAATCACTTTTGACTCCCTCTGAAATATCAGATGGGTTTTTTTTTTCGGCGTTGTCAATAGCATTGCATTGGTCAATTAACATAACCATTCGTCAATTGTCACGACTGATTTACAATGCCAGTATTTTTTCACTTGTTTTCCAAATTTCAATTTCAATCATTATTTCCAATTCATTCACTTTCATGACGACCCTCTTTTGAAAGGGAATGGTGAATGCAATTTGAATCATTTTCGAGAAATTTAATTACAATAATTTTAGAGAGACAACCGTCCTCTCAAACTTAATTCAATGGAAATTCAAAGTTATTGCAAGAATTTATATTTTGGGTTTTAATCAAATGCCAGTTCTTTATTGATTATTGATAAATGTCCATATATTGATTTCGTAATGCTTTGCAAGTTATCTTGACATTTCAGATAACGAATTGTACTTGTTATTTCTTATTCCTCATTTTATCAGTGCTGAAGAATAATCGTGAAAATATCAATCATACTTTAGAGAGACGTTCGTCAACTTTAAACTAATTGGTTGAGAATTTGATTGATTGAGAATTTGATTATTTCATTTTTATCAAATTGATTTGAGGCAGTACGAAAATATCTCTAAAAAATATATATCCAATCCAAGACACAATTTGTTTTGATTCGTTACGTATTAATATGTTTAGTCATTAAGCTTTTTTTAATAGAGTAAATAGCGTGAATAATTTCACACTGAATTATTTTCCATGCAGTTGAAATCTACTGTAGCTCTGTGAACGAAATACCGCGCTTTAATAAAAAAAACTTGGGATCAAAATATTTTTGTGTCATGCTCGATTGAGTCTTGGGATTCCTGGGCAAGAAGTACTTGATTCAAAGGGTGCGTTATTTTGTTCCATGTCAGGAGGAAATCTGTGACCTGCTTAACAGGTGATATCGTTCTTGCCTTCTATGTCGAGCGAAGGCAAATACCAGAAAAGCGCGAAAAGGCAACTGGCGCGTGATTCGAGACTTCCCTCTCCAGTGCTATGATGCTAAATACTGCATGTGTACATTCTGACTACAGTCACACGATACATGCAATCAGAAAAGTTTATTTAGAACGTGCCAGTCTTTTTTTTACTTAGAATTGTCTCGTTTTTTATTTTTTAATTTAGGATTAAGTATACAATCTGAAACTTCCATGATGCCACGCGAACCTCTTTACTTGATGCTGTCGGAATATTTATTTCTGACTAATTTGTTCCCATGATACTCAAACGTCAGAAATTACCGGTTTGTTTCATTTCCCTGACTAACGCATCTCGTTAAGTCGCCGACCGAAGGATGTGGCCAATTTTAAAAAGCCTTCAAACAAAGCGTCTCTATCTCCTCAACCCTGAACTGAAACAATCTCCATCTATACTTATGCAACTACTTGACGAACATTGTGCTCTTTCTGGGAAAAAAAAGTGTTAGCAAGGCACTCGCCTGATGAACTTTTCTTCTCCGGTCTCACAGGATTCCAAAATTCTCTTGGGGGGGGGGGGGGGGAAGAAGAGGAGGTTTCCCCCAGACTTCCCTTGAACTGGCCTCTCCGGTCGCTAAAATCGGCCTGACGGCAGAAAAGGGCTAATTCCTCCATCTTCACAAACAAGTTCGATATTCGCACTTACGCAACCAGGCTGGATCTCTCTTAGCCGATTCTGCCAATCTGCTCGAGGGATTTCACACATTTTAATTGAGTCATAGAAAGCCCTCCCTCTTGAATCCTGAGAGAGGAGGAGCACCACGTGTGAACTAATCATTAGCACGTCAGAGACAAGTCGCTAGCTCCGGAGGATGCAGCGTATTAACTGAAATTAATTCTCCAAGTTACCTTCCCCGAATGAAACGATGGCCTCTATTGTTCATCATTTATTTTTGTTTAACTACACATATCTATAGACATATCTTTTTTATAACGATGACTTTAAATCATGGTTAGGGACATTTTAAAACTAGTCTCTAGTATCCTAAATTCCTCCATCCTCCTTCAGAGGCTCTCTCTCTTCCCGTGACCTCTCACTCGCTCAAGCCCAAGTTTGTCAAAGTCGTCATCCACAGTCCAAGTAAATCGTCTCCATCCTTAACTTTCTCGTTTCTTTTTGGATTATTTTCTTTTCCATGCAGGTGTTTTTCTTTCTCACCGAATCAATATTTGATAGTTTCTTTCACAATGGCGGTGATTTTTCTCGCTGTCTCAAAGATATCGATATGATGACGTTACAATTTTTACAAATAACGATTCTCCTCTTAAGAATAAGCTTTTACTTTTGTTTGCTGCGAAAATCCAAACAGCATGGAGATCTTAAGCAGCAGGCGTCCTTTAACAATTGAGTAGTGTAGACTAAGTGTACAAGAACATGAACAAAACACAAATTCATAATGTTTGCATAATTTCCACTCACACACGTTCAGACGACAATGTAAACGAGCCATCAATTCAGATGTCAAATGGAACAGAAATGATTGAACGAGTTTTCATGTTATTGGAATCTCTTAAAAATTTTTCTCTTCTATTTTTACACTTTTGATCCTTTTTAACAATTAATGATAACTAACGCCCATCATATAGGCTACCATTCTGCTTCGCCATTTGCCTTTTGGAACACGTAGTCCTTTCCTTTCAGATTCATAATTCCGTCTTTCAGGTGGAACTTCCACTTGTTTCGCGAGCGCGCAATCTAAAAGTAAGGAATCATAAAGTCAAGCAAAGAAATGATCATTGCAGCTGGACTGCAGTTTCAGCAATTATAGGAAAGTAACCTGGAAAAATTCGGCCTCGACGAGATTCGAACCTGTCCCTCTCTGATACTAGTTGGGTGGTTACTACCAACTGAGCTACGAAGCCTGCGTTGAGAGCGAGGGAAATTTTTGGAGGGTTTCTCTTTCCCGTGAAGGAATCGGATCAGAACTAAAGAGTGATGTTTACAAGAATACAGCCTGTTAAGCGGACGCTGTCCTAGAAAAGACGGAGTCTAGACTTAACCGCATATCCCAGAGAGAAAGCTCGTGGTATCTCAGACAGGGGACACTCACGAGATAAAATTTTCAGTATTGCAGACTAGACTGTTCGTGAACACGCACTTGCCTTGTCAAACTGACACACGACAACGTTATCTGTGTCAAACAAGTCCGTAGGATCATCATCAGACACGTCATCATCTGAATTAAGAGGATCCTCGTCCTAAAATTTAAAGATTTCACATTAAGAATATAAATTATTTCCGCAAAATACTAACAGAAGTAATCTTTAAGTATTTTGCTTGACTTTCAAAATTACTCCAGTGAAAAGAGAGAAACAGAATTACGTGATAAATACAACGGCAGATTCCAACGCGAGAACATTTATTAGTGCGTTTATCATACCCTTCCATACTAACTTCTCCTAGGCCCAGGCCTTTGGAAGAAGTGCTTCCGCGCGAGCGTTTTCTCGCCTGCGAGAAAGTAAGACGCCTTGAGCAAAGCGAGTCAGCCAGAGGTCTGCAGGGGGGTCTAGCACTAATATTGAAGCAAAACCCTCAGCAAACCTCTCCCTGACTTGTCTCGAATTTTCCCGCGGGCGGGGAACCGCGCGTCCTGCAGTGCCATTAATATGGACCCCCTCACAGGCTAATACCAAACGAGCGCCTGTGTGTACATGTTTTCTAGTCGCTGAACTGATCCAGTTCGTAGTTTTAGGTGAAGAGAGATTGTTAGGGTTACAGGTTGCTGTCTTGCATTAAAGCCTAACAGAGAGACTCTGAGTATAACTTGAAGCAGATGCTAGTAGAATCACCCACGATACCACTACATCAGTCTCCAGTGTGTATGATATAGAACATGTTAGGTAATAGAAACTCTGTCAAATTAACAAGTTTACCGCACACCAAAAACACTTTGAATGGTCATAAAAACGTTACAAGACCAACTAACACTTCACGCCTCAACATCAGTATCCACAGTCTCCACTGTGTTCTCCACACTGTACTAAAACATGTAGGATCATTTATTAAAACAATCAAGAACTTCATTTGTTCTTATGACCTTGTTGTTGGATTCAATGGAGGTAGAGTGAGGAGAAATTGGATGCTAGCCACTCTTAGGGACTAACGGTTTAAATAAATGTCGGTCAACCCTGTTTCCGTAGCACTAATACACTTACATGTCCGTTTAAACCTCTCACTTGCCTAGCAGGTGCACCTAGCGCACATACACAGACACTAACTAGCCCCACACAATTGGATTACAACCGACTGCACTGGAAATTTATACATGTATAATCCCTAATAAATTGTACAAACTTCTAATTCAGCTCCTTCTTCTCCTCCATCTTGAGATTTGTCTTTTTTGTCTTCGTCGTCGTCATCATCATCGTCGTCGTCATCATCATCACTGTCACTATCATTAGCCCCATCAACTTGAATGACTGGTACCCCTGAAGGCTGAAAAGCAGATATCAAATATATTTTTCAAATAAATTCATTGTAGAAAAGAAAAGGATTAAAAAAAAGAGATGAAATAATTTTGTTTGGTTTAAATAGAACAAGAGAGATGGTAATTTTTGAGCTCGGTAGAGATACAGGGAAAGATTTTTATCGTCTTGTCACGAGCGTGGTACAAAGAAAAAATTCCGAGTCCTCACAAGGAATCGAACCTCAAACCTTCGGATTCCACGCTCCGATGCTCTACCACTAAGCCACAAAGACTCTGGGAACTCAGAGGTTTTTATTGCTCTACGCTTGTGACAAGATGATAAGTATCTTCCTCTATTTTTTTTAAGTGTTTGTTAATTTTTTGTATAAAACTACAAATGGTAGAGTAATCCATAAGTTTCGTCTATAGGTATACGTGTGTTTGTGCACAGTGAGGTTAAGGGGAAATCTAACCCTTTTAGTCCCAGAGGAAAATTTTTCTTTCAAGTATCAATACATTTTCAGCAGAAATAAGTTGAGAAGAGACAAAAATATCAACTTAAGGATATTGTTTGATTTAGCAATTCTCAAAGCAAAAATCAAAAGAAATATATGACAGAAAGTGCAGAGAATTTAAAATTTTGATCTTATGGGTGAGAGGGTTCATAGGGTTTGTTGTATAGGGACATACAAGTTAAAATGCTTCATTTATAGTATTGGAAGGTAGGTGCCACTAAGGTAGTGACAGAGAAGAGCAGCAATCTTCCTGGCAACAAGGAGGTCACCTTCACAATGGACCCACTGCCAACCTCAGTACAAATACAAAAAAAAGTTGAAGGAGGGGGTGGAGGGAAGTAAAGCAGTAAAGAAAAATGAGCAAATGTACATGCACAAGGCAATGCCCTTGCAATCCTCCCTTGGACTCCTAGTCCTGAAACTAGACTACACAACCACCCCCACCCCCCTCCAAGGAGTCACCCTAACAAGGTAGTGCCTCTTAAAGGTTTTACTAATAACAGTAGCTCTCTACTAACATGTTTATTTCCTGTCGGTAACTGAGCCATTTGGATAACCTGCTGTGGGACTCTGGCTGCAGATGTCTGAGCGCCATGGACAATTGCAGTTTGGGGTTGTGCATGAATGACTTGTTGAGTTCCAGTAATTGTGCGAGGTTGTGTAGCATTTATAACTTGCTGTTGAAGGTTTCCAACTTGTGGTGTTGAGTGTATTGTCCTTACGGTGGGATATACTGTTTGAAGTACAAATAAAATAAAGAATAAAAAAATGTGGTCTACAACTAAACACATTTTAAAAGTTTTGTACTATTTCAAAATTATAAAATAATATTCAGTGACTATCAATGACCCTACAGGTTGTAAGATGCAGATGTTATGCCCAAAGTCAGATGAAAATGATTAAGTAATGACGACAATTTTCCTAAAGTTTTTCTAAAAAATATCATATTTCTTTCATTTTCAAAGAGTTCAAATAACCCAAGCACAAATTCCATGAACCTCTGAGCAGGACAATGTTATTGTACAATTCCACGCCTTTCATAATTTTCCATGACCCCATGCTACACTGTGTACATTGCACAGAATGTATTGTACATGTACATCTGTTGTTTCATTACCATTAGCAAAATCAATACTAATAGTAATATTAATAATAATAATAATAATGTGTCCAACAAGCTCACCATATGTACTAGCTTGCTGAATTTGGGACAGGTTTTCAGGAATGGCCATTGTTGCTGCTGAAGCTGCAGCTGTCTAAAGTAAACAATGATATTAACCTGACTTATAACCAAGGCATGTATAACAGAAATCACCTAAATACCTGTACATTTTTGTAAGAGGCAAAAACACAAAAAATATGGAGAGGTGCTCTCTTTCATTTATCACAATGGAAACTACCCTCTTTTGCAACAGGAATAGATGAAGAGGAGGGGAAAGGTGTTTTTCCTCTTATCACCAGTATAAGACAAAAAAAAATTCTGAGTCCCCATGAGCATCACCACTCTGATGAAGCAGAGGATCGGTGAAAACTTAGAAAAAATTGATGACAACTCGCATTTATTGATCACATCTGCAGAAGTGTAATAGCTTTGTTCTTTGAAAAAAAAAAAAATATATATATATATATAATGATCATATATACTTAAAAAATCCATTGCACATTCAACAAACACTGCTTCTCATACCATTTGACTAAGTGCATGAGCATGAGTTGATGGGTACAATATAGCTGTGTGTCCACTGGCTGCTTGCTGGGGAGTTGCAGCTTCAGGTACAGTTACAGCTGCAGGAGCAATATTTACTATAAAAATCAAAAGTTATAAACAACAATTAATGAGGTCTGTTTATTTAAATTGTAGTTATTCAACAAAATGAGAAAAACCTTGAATCCACATGCACAAGACACCCACATTTGTCTTGTCTCCACCACAAATAGGCATAAGAAAAAGAAAAAAGATTTACTGTGAGCTCAGGAATGACAAGACAAAAGATGTTATCCCTATAATTCCCATGAATAACCAAGGTGGATTTCTCCTACCAACATCAAAACAATATTTTGCAGACAAGAGATGATAATGAAGAAAAAGGTCAATTAAGGGGATTATTGTTTGATCCAATACCAAATTCTCCAAACAAACTTCATAAGGTTTGTGTAGCAGACAGTAGGGAGAATTACTAACAAGATGTTTGGAGTGAAAGGGTTAATCATATGGTCATGAGAATGGACAAAGAAAACACAAGGAATTGAACTCCACGGCTTCTGATTCAGCTTTGCCATGCTCTACCACTGCCTTAAAGAGAACTCTTCTGCAAACTACATGTAACCCATTGCTATGTTCATAATAGATATGCATCCTGAAATAAGCTTCACATACATGAGACATTTCAAATGATCCTTTTTCAAAGAGGTAGAAGGTAAGGTCACATGCACTCTAAAAATTTTCCTTCCCCTGATAGTCAGACCTATAATGATCATACCTTCTCTAGGTTCCTGAACTTGCCGGGTAATAGGTGGACCATGAGGGTAAGTGTACTGGTGTGGTCTGGTCACCTGGTGACCCTCTGCTGGCATCCAATCTACAGCTCTCGACTGAAGGAGCTTACTTTCCCAAATCTAAAGAAATGAAAGTTAGTCATTAACTCATTGTTGAAAATGCAGTATTTGAAAAGGGATCCTATCTCTCTCTTTTCAATAAAATTACAGTGAGGTCCCAACAAATTTTATTAGTATAGAGCAAGATTTGATGTAAAATATCTGAATATTGACCTTTCTATTTGCTTTGAAGGTGTTTATCTTCTTCAGTTCATAATTGAAATAATGGATTTTGTTATTCATTTGAATAATCTACAAGTACTCTTCTACTAATAGGACAAATTGATTTACATCAGTATATAAAAGAGTGCTGTTTGACTCAAAGTGTGAAATCATACAAATCAGTGATCTTGGATCATTTATTATGCAAGCCAGTTAGCTTGGCATTCAAGCCATCCAAGTTTAGCAAATAATTGGTGAAAATGCAGATCTCATATCTAAATCAAACTTAAGTGTTAATTTTTTTCAAGATTCTGACTTCATTCATAACCCTAATCCAGCCCAAATTTCCTAGACATTGACAAGATTCTGACTTCATTTATTATCCCCCTTTCAAGCCCAAATTCCCTAGACATTGACAAAAATGGTAAATTTATCAAAATTAAAGGTTCCTCTCTTGGACAAGTGAATTTTTTAAATATGGAAAAAATTTCCATTTGTTCCAAGACAGATCTTGGCAATCAGTTTGTTTACATTTCTTGTGGAGTCATCTCACATTTGACATCTGGCAAAAGTGTAACACCAGTTCTAAAAAATCAAAATCTCACATTTTTTTTGGCTAAGGGTTATAAGAAAATTCAGTTTAGAAGGAAGTCTATTTAGTGATCAGGCATGACCAAATACTGTCAAATGCAAAAAAAAAAAAAAAAAAAAAAACATGCATCAAGGGAAGGATTTGGGGATGTGTTCTCCCTCAAATTGGTTAAATTTCAATAACCTGAAATGCCATTTCAGCATTTTCCTGGGGTTTTCTCTCATTAAAATTACAGAATATCCAGAGTGTCTGAGAACCAATTTTAACTCGGGAAAGTACAGATGAAATACTGTGTCACCCCTTCCCCGATTAACTAACCACTCTGACCCAGTGCCTTATGACACATTTTGCTCAGTCTGTGTACTTGAGCACTACAGTCCCTTCTTTGCAAGTACTCGACAATTCTTGCTCTACACGAATAACAATGGCGTCCAAAATAACGGTACAAATACTGTGACAAACAATCGGATTGGTAAAGGATGGGGATTATAAATTTTCGTGAAGCTTGATTAAAAATGAAGGCTTCTTTCTGCACGAGCGCATTCGTCAATTCACACTTTGGGAGTTAAATTGATCATATGGTGAGAGAAAGCTGGAAAAAGCCCAGCTGAGTCTGTGAATGAATCACCGAGCAAATAAAAGAACACAAAAATCACAATTTCTTGGAAATTTTCCCTTTAACTCTTTGAAACATTTTTAATGTTTCACAGAATGTGGAACAGGAGCAAAATTTAGATGAATCTTTCCTTCGTCAATATTTATGCGCGTCACAGGTTTTCGCACATTCGTGGACGACTCTCGTGAAGAAAGAATCATGGCGCTGTCTACTGAGTCGTTGTTTAACATCAACAGGAAGACGATAATTTGAAGATTTGTCTTTTCTTGTTTACTCTGCCTCATTAACCGCTCTCTTACCTGTTTTAATTCTTGAAGGACTTGTTCATCGACCCCTTCGTTCAAGAAACTGTCTCGCACATTCTTGATCACTTCTTCGATCACGCCACTATATATTTTGGGCTGTTAGAAAAAAGGTCTTTAATGGAATGGTCAAATTTCTATCACAATAACGCACTAAATTCGTTCCCTAAACTTACTACAACATTTGAAGTCGCCATTCCGAGCGCTTGTTGACGAAAGTCCAGTCTCTCCTTAACGCTGGGCTTTCAGGAAAGCCACCTTCTTCTTCGCGGCGAGGGATTTATATACTAACAACAATGCTGCCAATAGGGGGGTTCCTTTTATTGCCCTCGACTGAATCCCTCTAGGAGAACGCAGAAAGCATGCAAGGATCCATGGGATCGAGAAGTGTTCTTTTTTCGGTTATCTTTTGGCCGCAGCTTCATCCAACCCCTTCCTATTTTATAAAGATACACAGAGAAGCCAGAGAGGCTTTCAAATTATTTTGAAAAAACAAAAACAATTAACCTGGGGGTCTGAAAACACGGAAGGAATTAAATGATTGTCTTTTTTTTTAATTATCATTTTTATATCAAATTAATTGTTTGTTTAATAGTCGTCTAGTCGTGGACTTTATCATTTCATTTTCGTCGCTACATTGAAAGTGATTTCACGTAATTCACGTGAAATGCGAATTCTTGTTTCACCCGCAGAGGAGGACTGGTTTGACTCGCCAAAAAAAAATTAATCACAAATTTAAAACAATTCGTCACTGCGTTGGGTCTCTGCTCCAGTCCGAGGAATTCTTTAAAAAAAAAAAAAAAGGTTGATCGTCTTGAAAGAACTCAGCACACATCGTCCTTCAGATCATATAAAGCAGAGACCTTAAAAATATTCAGCCTTTTTTTTTAAATTTTTTTTTTATTTTTATTGTGGTACGTTTTCCTAGAGTAGGTTTTCATTTTTCTCTCCTGGTAAGATAAGATAAGAATTCTGAATGGATCTTCTCATCAAGCTCCCACGGGGATTCTCGAAAACCCCTTCGTTGGTAGCGTTTATTGAAAAAATTACCAATTTTCAATTGAAGGTGTTCAAGAGAGGTTCCTTTCCCTTTTAAATTGGTATAGAATCGGCTGAGGAGCTGAACTCTGATGTGGAGTATAATACTCCGAGGAGGTTTTGAACACCTCTTTCTAAGAACATCGTCGTTCAAGTCGTCGTAAGTCTTTCAGGAAAACGCTGAACTAACGAATCTACGTTGGTCTGAAAGATAAAAAAGAGTTTTGACGGTCGTGCTGTTTGGTATGTGGGTCGAATTACGGTAAAATAAAAATAATTCAAGATCTAACCCTAGACTGTGTAGATTGATCTCTCACGCAAACATTTGATAAGCTAATTAAACTGAGCCATCTTTTCAAAGTGAAATTCTGTGACGGATGACAAAATTAAATATCAAAATTGCACCCTAAACAAGTTTTTCATCCTGTTCTTGATATGAAGTTGAAAGCATTCGATCTGTGTACCATACACGGGTCTGTACAAGTTTTTTTACCGCAGTTTGTTGGCTCTCTTAGGTCAATAACCTTTAATTACTTGCGATAACGATTTGACAGTACAACGGAAACAATGCTAGCTTTCCGAAAAAGGTTTGATGAATTTTAAGTGTTCCAAACTCCGAGGGGGAATGTGTCAGGAGAACACTTAAAAGAAGATAAAAGAATTACTGTTTCGTGTAAATACCGACGTTGCAATCTTAGATGATGAGGGAAGGGGGGATTTTAAAGTGTATTTAACCCCCCTCCTCACTCTTTTTCAGAAAATAATCCGGAATTTCTCTTAATGACGACCAAGGTTGAGGATAAACCCACCCCCCCCCTTCCCCCCCACCCTTCCTCTTGACAAAGCTAACTTCACAACACCACTTCTACCTTAAACAGAAACCTATCTGCGCCACTGTATTACTTCATTGTCCGCCGTGGACGAAATTTAAGTGTTATAATCTGTCGAATCTTAATACAACAATGTAAGAATGATTTGTGCGATCCAGCCTTCGATAGAGTTCCAATGATAAATGATTACGAACAATTTAACCTGGTATGCGGTTGTGCATTTTCGCTGCTAACGCACACCGATATCATTTCCAAACCCACAGAAAGTGCCATTGTTGCTCCGATAATTCTCAAACTTCTTCAAATTCAACCAAATTGATTCACTGAGCCAAGAAGCTCCTCATAAAAGGCATCTTTTTCTCTCTAAACCTTAGGCCTGCATTTTATCACGGGATACTTTCCTAGTGATGCTATCTAATAAGATAGATAGTTTATCGTGAACACATTTCCGTTAGTCCCCCACAAAACTTGACCAAGACAAAACAAAAAACAATCGGTTACACTCAAAGGAAAGGATGCTTTTTTTAGCTGACGAGATAGTCAATGAACATCTATATAAATCACGATTCTTATCTGGCTACATTGAGAAGACAAATTCGCTGGATACTATCATGTCGCCCCAAATTCTTTTAATACTCTTCGCAGTGTTCGCTTCTTGTCTTCAAAGAAGTACTGCAATGAATTCTGACGAATCGTTCAAGTCATTGTTCGGAATGCAAAGTCGGGACAGGCCACCGAGCAATGACTCAGTCACAACGTCAGCAGAAAATTCAGCAGATTATATGTTACGTCTCCTTAAGATGTTTGGTCCCATCCAAGGAAACACTATGCTTGGTTTCACAGATATTGGTGAGTTGATTTGTAACCGGTGCGAAATTTTTTTGATTCCAAATGTTAAAACGTGTTGTAGTCTGGTCTCTTTTCACCTGCCAATTCTCTGAGCGGGGTAGTGGGGTAAAATGCTTGCCCAGATAACGGCTACCTTAATGTTTCCACAGGCTGTCTTCCAGCCTCATCCGTTTTACTATCATTGCGGAACACAACTCAAGCTAATTTCAAAAGTGCATTTTCCCTTATAATCTTTAAGATCGTCCGATGTACTTTTTCCTTTCAATTTCGTATGACAAACCTTTTTCTCGCTTGTTAATTTTTTGGGTTTGTGTGTAGATACTGTATCTGTTTTCTTTACTAACCTTTTTTTCGCGTGATTTTGTACCTAAACTCTATGCAATCGAACCATCTGGGTCTCTGATAATTTTTCTTTAACTTTTATTCAATACCACATAAATAAGTTTATCTGGGTGTGACAGCATCACTTCTTCGCAATGTCGTGTTTGGATCTTCGGTTGATGCTAAAATTAGCCCGTAGATGTCCTTTGTGGCTAAGAGATGAACTAACTTGTGAACTCATGAAGTTTGCAAAGTCCTTTGCGAAACACTTTCGACTTCTTCGTGAAAATTTTCCCAATCTTGCTTGGAAAGGGGAAAAAAGGGTTTACAACCGATCATTGCTGAGGAAGAAACTGTCTTAAAAGTTAGTTGTTCCCACCAGTTCTCGAACTCGCGAGTCACGGTTAGCTGAGGGACGCAAGGTAGTCAGTGCCTGCTGAATTTGACATTAAGACTTGCAATTAAATTCTGGAGGCTAAGCAATGCACTTTTTTCGCACAAAAGAGGTTGGAGCAGAGTAGGTAATTCGATCGTCTGACAAACCAAAGCTTAAAACCAAGAGAACGTACCACAAATAAAAGGCAGAACAAGTATTGATTACTATCAATTTGATTTCCGTCGATTATGCCTGGTGGTATTGTTATGAAATAATAATCTACAAACGCATTAAAAACCATTTTGTTTCTCAAGTGGTTTCGTGTTAATTGAGGTATGATGCCCTGACGATATTGAACATGGCAGGAAATAAAATTATTAAAAATTGATTAAAATCTAGACGTCTTATCAACTGTTTTGTCCTAATTTAAGGAAAGCTAAACGCTAGCTTATTCTGCCTGTTATTCTTCTGACTATTCTGACATATCATTTGGCAGTGGCATGATAACAATCCCTCCGTAAATACCGCCTGGTTTGGGGGAGGGGAGGAGGGGATAGGTTATTATACGGTTAGACATCGCTTTGATATTATCTATTCATAATGAAATATTATATGCGAAAAGGAGTCCACATAAAAATCCACTAATCACGTCTACAACTGCTCTTAGAGGAAGTTGCATATGTCATTTTGTTTCTCTTATCTTCTCAGATGGCAAGAGCGACAGGCATCTGAAATTCAATATTTCATTTCAAAGAACGAAAGTGCTGACATTTGCTGAACTTCAGCTTTACAAACTTCCTCTCAAACTTCCCCACGAAAATTTCACCTCGACAGCATCAGTCTTCATCTTCGACATTCACAGTGGACAGAGGTTGTCATCTCAAACTGTCTCCATGGAGACAGTTGGTTGGATAAACTTTATATTACCATTGGACGTCATTAATGAATGGAATGAAAAGCCAGATCGAAACACTGGAATCAAAGTGAACATCAGCGACACAACGATGTCACCTTTAATCAGATTTGCGACAAAAGAAATAAAGTCTAGTTTGGAAATGCTTCTTCTCATTCATACCACGGATCTGTCGAAAAGTTTCCCGAAACTGGGCATCAATTTCACACCCATCGCTAACCCACCGAGGCGCATGCGCAGGTCATTACACCCCAATCATAAAGGACCTTGTGGACGTCACGAACTGAGCGTGCATTTTAAAGACCTAGGGTGGGATAAGTGGATTATTGCCCCCAGTAAGTACTCAGCGTATTACTGCGCAGGAAAATGCAAAAATGCTGACGTCAACATAGAGACAACAAATCACGCCCGGATACAGTTATTCTTAAATGAACATGACTCGAACCCGCCAGCTTCACCTTGCTGCGTCCCAGGCGAATTAGGATCCATTGACCTGTTGTTCAACGGCGAACCAGGGCAAAGCACTTACATTCTCAAGAAAATGGATGAATTTGTAGTGATGTCCTGTGCCTGTCTGTGACGACGCAAAACCAAACAGACAACGCAAAACCACAGCTCGCCCAAGACGATTCTCTCCTTCCGCCAGGGGAGAGAAGAGCCATAGAAGAACTTATTCTTATATTTCAGGCTGGCAAGATGTTTTACTGAGTTGACATCTTGTTACACAGGATTTTTTAGACTTGTAGATATCGGACAGTCAACCATCTACAAATATGACGGAGAAATTCAATTTGTTTTTAGCTGAAACTAAAAGTCGTGTAGATGACTTTCGTGACGATCTTATCAGTATAGCTTTTCAATGTCTTTCTAACAAAATTTAGCAACCGCCTGATCGACCGCAAATAAAGAAAAATATGTGAAAAAGTAATTAAATCAGCGTTTATGGCACCAACAAGGAACTATTTAGAAATAGCATTTTCACTCGTTGAAAACAAAAATCGAAGATGTCTCCAGGAAAGTGTGCAGTGAACTGGAACCCACGATCATTTGAAATGGAATCACTCTGAAACACAGACCGGCTAAGCGGTCCATAATGGTAATTGATGGAAGTGGAATGCTATTTGGTCTAAAATGATACGAGTGACTTCAAAATTGAACGGGCGCACAGCGCGAGTTTAATTTGAAATCACAAGTATGATTTCAGACCAACTGAAACCGCATAACACGAAGTTCAACTATCACTTTCTTACATCCATTTTTGAAATTGCAAATTTCAGGCGCTAAAATACAATTATTTCCTTGTCTGTACGAATAATTTTATGATCCAGTACTAAGCTGGTTTTCAAAAAGTTGCGAGTGTTATCTCTCATTTTCCTCTTGTTTGATTGGTTACTTTAAACAAGCCTTGAAAACTGATTAGTTGTTGTTTTAGGTTTTTCATTAGCTGGGAAAAAGGTGCGATTTGTAGCAAAAAAATGGTGCCATTCGTGTACGACTCGCATCGATGAAAGCCATTCAGATTGCAAGGATCAACAGTGATTTCAAGTAGATGTATAAGTCGACAACGTTCTTTAGTGGATAACTACGAAACCCAAACGCAGAGTGGAAAAGGTAGCCCAGTTCGGAAGGTGTTGAATGTTCTTAGCAGGCCGGAGAAACGCAGGGAGGGGAGTGTTAAGAACAGGTCCTGAGAGGGAAGAGTAAAACACCAAATGATCCAAGAATAAGAAAGTCAGGCTGGAAGAATGAGCACCTTAGCAATCAAATCACAATTAAAGAGCACCACTTGCGGTTTTATTGCACACTGACAAATAGGAGTGTTTGCTGGTGTAACTTTCACGAGCTATCAGCGCTATTCAATTATTTTAAAACAATGACCTGATCTAGTATTTACAATCTGATTACAATACTTGGAAGCGATTCTTAAAAAGCACTTTAAATTATTTTTCACGATTACATTAACGGGCCATTTGATGCAAAATACCATCTACATAAGGACATTTTTTAGCCTTCACCAAAACCCTTTTAATTTCAAAACAACTCTTTTCATTGGCACGGAATAACCCTAGCGACTCATGCCAAGATCTTCGAATAAAATGGATTTCTGCATGTGAAGCAAAACTGCCTGATTCTTTAAACCACATGAGACAGTCATTACGAAAAAGCGTTTAAATGACGCAGAAAAAAGAACTGGCTGGACTGAACTGTCATCGATCAGGAATTCTACCTGTTTCCAAACTAATACGAGGAAAGTCACGTTTCTGACGATTATTACAGGGGATTGTAAAACATGATAAGTTAAATCTACTCTTTTACAACTTGATTAGCGTACGGTTAAGCGATGAAACTTTGCTAAACATTGAAAAATATATTAGATGCTTTTATGATTTACAATTCTTTAAGTTGATTAAATCTGTGAAAGTGTAGGTAAGAATCGTGTTGGCGCGAGCAATAAAGAAACTTTAATTTATAAAAAACGTTTCGATTTTAAACATAACTTCTTGTTAATTTTGTTGTTGTCGTTGTTGTTGTAATTTTGTGGCAAACAAATTTTGCTCGAGTGAGTTACAATTCTCTAGAAAGCATATTGTGAATGTAAAGCAGGAAAAAAAAAACGTTGCTCCTAGCTGCCGACGCAATAAGCCATGATTGAATTATGGCACTAACTAATGCTGCAATGATTTGCCTCATGAATAAAACCTTGTGACTTTCATATGAGGACAAGTTTCCACATCGAGACAATTCTATCTCCCCCAGTATATAAATTTTCTCCAACCATTTTTTGACCCCACCCCACAAATTTGAGAAAATATTCATTAGGCCTCCATTTAACTTTAACTCAGTAAAAAAACCATATTTGGTAAGGTATTTTAAACCTCTAAACCTAAATTTCACAAGAAAATCATTGTAAAAGATTAGCTTTGAACAAATATTGGAAGTGAGGTCTTGGCTTAAGACCCTACAAGGTAAAGTTTGAAAAGTATATAACGTCAGCAATGAATTACGTATGGATATAATTTTGTGTGCAACTTCAAACACAAAAAGCCGCATCACTGCTGATGCATTGGGTAAAGATAAAAACGTAATAGTACAATTCTATGTTTAAAATCACTGAAGAATACAAAACTAGTGAAATACTGATACAGGGTGAGTGCCGAACTAAGGTAAAGTATTCAAAACCACTGCTGAGATAGAGGTTGACTATGTTAACAGTGCGTTCCCATTGATAATTTTTTTAACCGTCATGGTAGCGCCAAGACAGAAATATTCTGATAATCTGACGATGGTGCTTTCGTTCAATGTCTTCGCCTTCTTTTTCCACCGGATATTGCAAAGTGGTTTTCAATGTCCAGTACCGCCATCTTTCGAGAAATGCCGACGGCCTCTGAATAATTTGCGAACATATATTCAGAGGAAACTTTACCCGTCTCGATCTGTTGACTGAACATCCACAGAGGTTAATATCTTCCTCGCAAGCAAGTCAAGGGAAGCTGTTGACGAGGTGCTTCGGAACCCTGGGTTGTAGTGTCGGTGTATCGAAAGTGCGCCTGCAATACACTGCACGAGTCCGCGGGCTTTTATCCTCCAAACACAACAGATCTGAGAAGTTCTTTGACTCAAAAAGGCTTCTATAGGCTCGTCTGTACTCTTTGTCGAAGGTCTCTGAGAAAGTAGTCATGGTAATAAAATCTTTAATTACAAAATGTGTTGAGAAATTCACTAATAAAAAGTGGGGGAGAAGAAACGAGTATCTCCAAGTAACTTGTATTTTGTTCGCAAGGAGGTTTTGCTAATAAAAACCGCATTACTCTGCTTGATATAAATTTCCTTAGACTTAAGGGAAAAACTTTGATTACCCACCGACGTCAATGTTCTCTGCTCCTAAGGCTGTCAGTGACAAGTAAAGCAACTCTCGATAAACACTCCTGACGGGAAGAAAATTTACATTTGTTAGGAACAAATATTCTCGACTTTCAAGAGCGCTTTGAGTGCCCTCGAGGACAAAAAGCGCGTAAAAACAGGTCAATAAATTTATAATAAATACGTATACAAAAATAGCTTAAGAGAAAATTGAAATCAAAGTAGTCACAAATGCCAGGCTTGGAAGAACGCGAGTGGCCAAGTTGTGATTAATTTTGCAGTTAAAATTGATTCCAAGAGGGGGGCAAGTTTTCAAGAAAATTAGATTGCAAAATAAAGCAGTCACTGCAGTCCTGCATTTCATTCCACAGTTAAACACTGTTTCGAGTCTGGTAAGACACTTACCATTTTGCGTTAGGGTTGATGTTCTTTTGCCGGTTTCGTTCCTCCAGCAGTATTAAAGCTGGGCTGTAAACGTCGTTTTCCTGAATATGAGCCACTACTGACTGCAATACACTGGAGATGAGGCAAAGAAAAACAACAGGTGATTACAGGGGTCACGGTATCACACGCTGATCTATAAATGATCTAACAGGTATATCAAAACAAATATCACTGGGACATACACTGAGTCGTCCTTCGTCAACTGATTATAGAACGAATTAAATAAATTTCAGAGTGTAGTCTCGTGGAGAAAGGAAAATCCGGGGAATGACGAGAACTAACAACAAACTCGCCCTCATGTTACACCGGGTTCTGGAATCAAACTCAGGCTACAGCGTTGGGAGGCGAGCCACTCCGATTCCCTCTTCCCCCCTCCTCCATAACAAGGAAAATCCTTACGCCCTAGTAGTAAGTCCTTTGTCCGTCAGTGATCCTTGCTGATCCGCTACAGGGGCAAACAAACAAAAAAAATTTTGAATAATTATTTTCCTTGTTAACTTTTTCCTCAAGCAAACACTAGTCGCCTAAAGTACATTATCAGAGCCACATGCGCAAATATTAGTTAAAGCCTGGCAGAAGGAAACTTCAAAAGAAGATGTAATCATCATCAATACTTGCTGAAAGAAACGACCCGAATGTCCACGGTGAAGCCTAATCTCTTAAAGAAATCAAAGCGACATTGAAAGTAGTGCTGGCTAGCAAAAAATTCTGCTTTTGACATTAGCTCCTTGTTCAAGGAAATAACTCTCCATTTTTCAAACATAACGCATGGAAAAAAATTCTTCTTACCAGCAAAACAGTTAATGTATAGCTCTTGCCTGGAAAAATTACCGTTAAATAGTACAAACCTGGCGCATTCCACAAAACGTACAATGGGACCGTGTCATATTCCTCCCTGTCTCCATCCCACGAAGTGGACACAAGGACCTGGGTTCCAAGTCCTGAGATACTACGCCGTTCCTATCACGTGATCAATTAGACAGACTTGATGTATGAAAAAACGTGCATGATCGATAGACGCCATAAAAGTCCGTTAAAATAAAAACCAATTCAACGCGGGTATCCAACTGGCCTGAAGGGCTCTATGATTGTCTTCGAAGGATTTCCGCTTGGGACGCAAGAATAATTTGATTTCTGCTTGACTGTTTAATTTCCAGTAACATATGCGCAGAGAAGTGAGAGTAGATCGTTCTAGCTTGAAACACAACGACGAGAAGCGACATTCAGTGTAAGAATCAAAAGTATGGTGTTTGTAAATGTTAACTTTTTAGCCCAAACTGCCAATGTGTATTAACGGCCACGAAGACCCTTCAGAAAGCAATTGACAAGTAAAATTTCTTGGCAAAGATGTAATGGCTTTATATACACTCATCTGCCTGATTTAACACTAAATTCGACCAACCATTTTAGAAAGAAATGAATCACAGCAAGAAAAAGGTTACGTTTCTTCACCTCGAATCTGTCAGCTCTTTCGTTGCTGGGGTAGGTGGACAACACGTGATCTGCCAAGTGCGAGGGCAGGTCAAGCCTTTTAAAATACCAAACCTGAGAGGAAAAAACGCATCATTCAAAACTAGTAAGATTTTCAAATGGTTCCCTAATTTTCGAGGAGAGAGGAAGGAAGACAAATGCACTGGATTCAAACCAAAAGGACCGTAAATCCTCGAATATTATCTTTTCATGTGTATTAACAGATAAAGTTTGATTACACTTTCTTGCAAGTGTGGCTCGTAGACGTTTAACTTTGCAATTGTCCCACGTTTTTTAGAAATGAATAAAATCTTTCTCATTTCGATGACTAAGCTTGAGGTTCACAGCATATCTACTATTTCTATTCCCACTATTTCTTAAAAAGAAATATAAACATGAATAAACTTCTGTAAGAAAAAAAATATATATAGAAATTTGTCTCACCAGATTCCAAAAGATGTCAGGTTTCGCTTGCACGACGTCAGGAAATTGTAGTGTGCTGATGCCATCATTTTCAAACATATTTTCAAGTTCTTTTCTCAAAACCAAAGGATTAAGGTAAGTGACCATAATATTATCCCTTTCTTCTGGAGGTCTGGATACTGAAAAGAAAGAGAGAGCAAATCAATTCAAGGTGTCACAAAAATCACCTATATTAAGCTATCAGATTTGTGAGGAAATAAATTGTTTATAATGATAATAATAACAATAACATAAAAGAATTAAATTGCGCCATTTCCACAAAGTAACCAACAGCGATTTACAATATTAAAAGTTAAATAAAAAAATAATTAATAGAAAACCAATTGAAAATACATTTAAACGAAAGGTCTAAGCCACATTATTAAAACTATATGATATGTCATAAATAAGCTTAGATTTAAAAGTGGTCAACGACTTGCACCTCCTTATATCCTCTGGAAGAGAATTCCATAATACTGGTGCGTTAGATGAAAAAGCTCTTTGATTTCATCCTAGTATTACAAGTAAAGTTATGCTAGAGGAGCGCAATGTTCTCGGAGGAATGTAACGCTATAAAAGTTCCTGTTTCGAGACCATTGCTTTGCAACCTTTAACTTCTCAGAATCATTCAAGACTTCAGCTGATACTTTAAAGCTAATTTCAACAGAAAAATTAAGTAAAAAAGACGCCCAAAAATTATCCTTTTTTTTTATCTTCAAAGTTCATCAGTCAATCTTTACTTACCGTACCAAGTGCTTCCGTGGCTACAGGTGCTGTTGCTACTGCGCATGCGTTGAAACCATGATCCAGTCCTCGGGCTGCCATGCAAGCTCCCCGAGGGACTGGCGTTGGCGCTTGACGGTGCACTGATGCTGTGACGCATTCGATGGTGACTACCCCGTATGGGGACGGGATTAGAGGCGGGGGGAGACAGCGCAACGACACTTCTTGGTCGCGTGGGAGCGGAGAACTTGATAAGATTAGATTCAATCGTGGAAGGCACCGAGTTGCTTAGCGGTTCGGAGGTCGGCTCCACTTCGCCATTCCCCGGCAGAAGTTCGGAACTTCCGAAGCTGTTAATACTTGACGATAACTCTGAACTTGGATGCGATGAAAAACAATTCCGGTAATCCTTGGAGGAAACGATAGAGGTTAAATGGTAAAAGCAAGCAGTAGTATTCGGGTGCAAGACAAGAAAATTTTTGTGACAGTCTAACCTTTTCTTCACTTTTTTCCCTCTAAAGAGTATATTACATTCATGCAACTTGGGAATTTCACTTTTCGTAAATGACAACCTCAACGTTTTGGATACAAATCAATACAGCCAGAAAGAGAGAAACCTTAGCAAATGAGGAAAAGTGTTCGATGAATGCATAACTTGCGGGATATGGGATATAACGAGAACGTGAATTGGCCACAGTAGAAAAATTTGAAAGCTGACGTTTCAAGCGTCAGCCCGTCAGAGCGGATTCACGCTCGAAACATCACCCTTAGAATCTTTAGAATTTTTCAAGGTACCTTGATCTTTACTGTCAGTCTTGCGACCTGCTGTGTATGGCAGTAGGGGCATCTGTGCAAAGAAAAAAAAGAACGTATAGGAAGGAAAAAGGCAAAATAGCAGTTTAAGAATATGACAAATTAAACAACAAAAAAATCGGCTTTTTAGCTTCGAGGTGGTTTAAGTCATAAGGAACCTTCAACTAACTTTTTCATATCAAGGGTCACCAAAACGTCTGAATAACTTTTCGTTGCGTCATCATCATTATCATTAACTCACCAAGCTAGAGTTTTCAGCTTCGTGACATCTGTTCACAATATCTTAAAATTGAATAATCTACAGCATCTAACGAGAAAATGTCTGACGCTGCTCAAAGACTTCCAGTTTGTCACAATATTTCTAATATCCCAAGGTAATTTCTGGAAGCCTTTTCTATATTCTCAACAAGCAAACAAATTCGCAGGCTACACAGTCTACACGCATGCGTCATGAGAAGCCCTACCCGGTGTTAAGGTTGGACTCATCTGCTGTCCAGCCAGCCAAGATGTCTTCATCGTAAAGGTATCTCCCACATTTAGTACACTGGTTACACGAACACAACACAGCTTCCAGTGCAGTGTCAGGCTGTAGAGCAGCAGGAAGGCCAAGAATGACATCATCCAACATCCTGGTGGTGTACTCATACGGATCAGAGTCCTCACTGTTGGCATTGATATACAACGTGGAATTCTGCAAACCATCGCTAAACGCAGCTGATAACACCGACGTTTCGCTGACAGTTCTACCGTTCGTGTGCCGTTTTCTTCGTGTGGAGGACGGCACACCGTCCAGCGACGTGGTGGACAGGTTCAGAATGTCCGCTGCTTCAGAGGCCGTAGACATTTCGCTGATTGTTCGCTCGCGCCGCGATTTGATCTCTCTATCTGGAGTGCGTCTACCTTCACCATCATTCGACTCTCCCAAGTCAAGCAAGCGTTCGTGTGACAGGGCTTTCTCGCGTTCGCGTGACGGAGTGCGTGACCGGTCGGATTTTTTCAGTGTCGCTCTTCTAGGCGTGTCTAGTAGATCTAAGTCGTTGTTTGACCCGGTCGGGGACAAGGAATCTAGGAACAAATTACAAAGGAATAACCTCACTCCACCATGTTTGTGTTATAAAATCTGTGAACCACAAGGAATGGAGAACAGCAGACAAACAACAAATTAAGCTTTAAGGAAAAGTGCTACTTTTTTTTTTTAGTCCTTGTCTTATAGGAGGTGACAGAACATTGGTTCAATGAGATAAGGAATACACTACAGGAGAAGAACTTATCCAAGTTAGAACAAGGATTGCAGAGGACAGGCGAAAAACGATGATTGCAACGACGGACCTACAAGAAAAATTCAAATTTCCGTTTACCTCCTTTGTTATTCTTTGCTAATCTCGCTAGTCTTTGAAGCTCATATACAGCGGCAAAGAAATTCCTTAGTTTATTCCACATGTGTGAACTGGTCGTGTTGGAAGGCCATTTGCCCTCGATTACAGCCTGCGAAAAAGAGAAAAAAACCATCAACTATGACGTAACAGAAACACTGAATGCAAAGGTTCTGTCGCGATAAAGAATTATTACTTTTGTGATTCGCGACCTTTTGGCAATTACCTTTCAAGAGATCTTTCTCCATACTGCGAGCGAGATGTAAAAAAATATCATGTACTGGCCTCAAAGTGAGAAAGCATGGTAGAAGGTTTTTAAAATTTCTGATCAGTGAAAAGCATATTAACCATGAAACGACATCTAATTGTGAGATTTACTGACCTTCACATGACGGTTGGCCAGCTGGAAGGTTCTCCTAGGGGAAGGTAAGAGGGAAAAGGTTGGGGTGGGGGAGAGCGGAAGGGTTAGGTTACCCCGCGAGCTGGGAAGCACGTCATCTGACCAGGGATATAACATACCGGTATATCGTTTACAATACACACGTATGGAACAACGCGTGGATCAGAAACTTTTACTTTCAGAAGAAAGTTCGGAGCTTTTTTTTTCATAGAGCCAGGAGCAAATTTATAATCAAAACATCTCCTTACCCTGTTGTAGTAGCCGTACGTGACAGCATTTGGAGTTATTCCTTGGTTTTTCATCTCAAACAAGACCTGAATGGAGAAAAAGAAATCACATTTTCCAAGAAATTACCACACATCAATGTTGAAAGAGCACTTTTTAGCTAAATACGTCGTGAACGCGCAGGAGGACGATTCTAGCTCAGAGATATCATCTTGAGTAGTAAAAAAGACATTTTTTCACTCAAGTGGCTGTTCTGTGACAAAGAGGCAGGCAACCTACACTATATTTAATACTTCTGGTAAAGAAACATACAAACACATTTTCTTAAGTGGCGATGCACGTGATATCAATACACTATCAATTCTGTTAACACAATAACCTCTGCTTCCGTTAACATTTCATGCGACTATTCTCAACAAGCAGATCTAACTTATTCGATAAACCAGCCAACGTACTTGTGATAAACAAAAAAAACAACAACAATCTTAAGTGTTGTTCTTTCGTGCCTACATACACGTAGGTACAAACATTGACACGGCCTGTATCAGAAACAACTGCTATGATACTGACCTTCACAGCTAAGGCTGGGTGACCGTACTGCCCACATAGCTGCATAAGCACTCGGTAGCAAACCTGGTTCATGAGAGAAATAGGAGTTAAGTCTCATATCCAGTCCGGAAGTGAACCAGTTATCAATCAGATTTGGTAGGCCAGAACAATTCAGCCAGTAGGGAAGGCCAGGGGTTTCACTAATCTATTCCCTACGCAGCTTTCGATGGCGTAATAGGCGGAAGTGACCAAGTGACCAAGTCTCTTTCTGGAAGGTTTTTTTTTACCTTCACTCCCTTAAGTTAGGGAATCTCTCTCAAACATTGGCTTCTAGTGATTTTAGTAGACTCACCTCATCTGGTAACTTAACACCCTTTTTCTTCATTTTACACAAGACCTGCCGCAAAGATATTGTAAAAGGTGACTCCGTTGCCGAACAAGGAAAGTGGGGTTTGGACGTATTCGTAAATAGGAAGTGTTTTTAAGACACTCAATTGAAATTCGCTACATCAAAGAGTTCGCGCCCGTGTCATATTTACTCTCTCATGATCTCTCATTGAGGCGATGGGATAAATTTCAATGACAAACACTTTACTCAGTAATAGGCCAAGAATTATGTTACTTATGGAAAAGAGCTACATCAACATTCCTGACATTCCATTCAAAACGAAGAGGTTCTCCTACGTAGCCACTCTTGGTAATGTCACGCCACGGTTCGGTGTGAAATCCAAAACAATTATTGCGAAAGAAGACCATGAAACTTCTCAATACTTCCTGCCCAAATGTACATTAAACCCACCTCGAAAGCTACGTGTAACACTTTAGCCTTGTTGTGATGACGCTTCACATAGGCGGGAAGATGAATAAACCACAAACTGTAGCAATGAGCTAAGAGGCACCTGGCGTAAGGAACGAAACAAAAGTTAGAAATTAAACAAAACAAAACAAATGAATACACAATTCAAATAACTCACTTGGCCCAGCTTATGGGACTTCCCGCGTACTTTTTCGCCATCTAAAGAAAGAGAAAAAAAGTTCAAATTTGAGATCGTCCACAACAAGAACTAAGGTCAGCATCATACGAGTTCTTGTAACCTTCATGACAAACCCCTGAGGCTTATGGGAACGTCGATACCCCTTTTCCCTCCACTCCTATGTCATTCCCAAGAATTAGATGATCAAGCTATGGTTAAAAAGTAAATCTATTTCACCAAACAAAACAGAAGAATACCCCTTGTTTACAAAGACATGTCAAGATTTTGGGCATTAACCCTTTTAGTCAAAAAAACAGTAAAAAACACATTTTTCAGACCCCAGTCTTTTATTACCAGAACAGATTGATGTCTTTCTGCCTTTGTTCTTTTGACCACAGGAGACACTGGAGCCGTCTGAGCAGGCTTAGCAGAAAAAGAAAGCCCCTCAGGCTTCATGAGATCGACATTTAAAACTGGAAACACTGGATAACTGATGGAAAAAAAATAATCAAATGAATAATTGTCAAAGATTCGATCTTTGATCGCGTGTTCTAAGTGAAAGTAACATCATAGCTAACGGCGTGGGGCTTGGGATGAGAACGACTTCGAAAAATTCGTCAGCAAAAGTTCACTAAGTAAACATGGGAGGAAACAAGCTTCCGTTTTCGCTGGAAAAAATCGACACATCACGGCCGACGCCCAGATTGGCGATCCCACTCTCTCTCCTCCTGCACACTTCCACAGTTAATTGACAGAAAGTTGCTGTAGGAACAACGAGAACTTGTCAGGCCTTCACTTTAATTAAGAATAGTCTTTGAGGAATCAATTCAAAACCGTCTTGGCCACCCAATGAACCTGCCTGAAATTTTCTCAGTTTTGATAGTTCTCTACTTACGTATACAACTTCCCTTTATCCATGTTGGAAACATCTGGTGGTGTGACAACATAGGTCCTCTGACCACCCCTGGTAAAGAAATAATGTGTATTGAAACTTCCACAGATAGACACTTGATTTCTATAACGCAGATGGAAGGATATCTAATTGTTCGGGGTTCCATCACTCACAGGGGAATCGAATGTTGCACTGCCTTGCCTTCATAAAATTTGTCTTACATCTCCTTTACTTTATCGTTCCTAGTCATGGTACCATAAGCTGGGCCCAAAATTAACTTTTAGTCGTGGCAACGACTGGAAATTTTAACGTTTACTTTGATTTAATTGCCAGACGGAACGAGGTCGCCAAGGAGTGGAATTTGTCTTGTATGCGTCCCACTGCGAAACACGAAATCGCGAAGTCTTGAAAGAGACGTTGCTATGCTTTAAACATTTTTCTACTTGAGAAAGATCACCATTTGAGTACATACAAACGCAATGAACTTTCCGCACCGATTTACATTGAACCAATTGTAAAAACAGTTAATTTTCGGTCGCATTGGCGACCAGCTTGTCACAATTTCACATTTTCTTGTCACAAAATTTTCAATTTTGAGAAGGCACGGGGTTTAAAGCCCATATTCCGCATAACTGACGAGTGCTACAAAGACTGACAGGAATTTAGTCGGCCTCAAACGTAAATGCAGCAATATGAAGTCGAAATATAACGGTCCACAACCGATGTGGAATCTATAAATCTTCTTTTTTTTAAATTTGAATTTTAGGTAAGACTTACTGAAATAAAACAATGATACCTTGCAACTGATTCATCTACTTCAACAAGACGACAGTCTGGTAATACGTCCAGCTACAACACAAAGCACTCAAAAGCATTACTCTTTGGTCATCTCACAAAATCTCGGGGATCGAGATACATTACGCCGGATTTCGTGTACTGAAATCTTAAGAATTCACAAATCATGACGTGGCTCAGTCCCAAAGCCAAAGGTATATCGGTGCGCTTACGAGGATTGTGGGCGCATCAAACCACAGCTGGGAACTGGGCATAATTTATGGCCTTAAGACAGGGTTTACAAAGTAGAGAAAAGCAAAGTGTTGTGGAAGTAACGATGCTTAATATACCGGCAGAAGGAATGAACAGACATATCAATGTGGGACACTCCCAAAAAGAATCCTACACATAAAGCGAGTTACCTTTTCTAAACAGTTGTCAAAGAATGCGAACAAAGAGTCTTGTGACGATACAAAGGATCTCCCTTCAATAAACCGGCTAAACATCTGTTTGAAAAAACAAACAAACAAAAAAAAAACAAACAAAAACAAAACTCAGACGTATAGAATAACTCTAGCAAAAACATCATTACACCTGGGCTCAAACAGTACCACGGAAGAAAAAGTCAAATCAGGAGTCATAGTCTAAATTTTTGTTACCTGTGTCCTTGATAAGATTTGAAAAAACTTTGATTGTGAATTCGGACGACTCCTAAGAAAACCTAGCAAAAGAAAAATCCACAATCACAGTCTTGTTTTTAAGCCATAAACATACTCAAAAACACTTAATTCAGCTCATTTTAACATAAAACGCGATTCTTTCCAGGTACTTTCACCCTTTCAAGAGCTACTCAGCACAAGTTGCGGTTTAATAATTTTCCCATGGGCAAAATAAGTGTATGTCTTCTACATACAAACCTTCAAGGTCAAAGAGCGACGTCAGATCGCACGTCCCCTGGGTTGGTCTTGAAGTGATTGGTTTTAAGAAAGCCCTACGAAACAATTTAATCGTTTTAACTGAATGGGTTAGCATAGGTAATTATTGCTATAAAAATGCTTATTGACCCCTATAAACTCGAGTAAGTACATCGCTCTGACAAAGGGCTAACGTTCGAAAACGTCAGCTTTAGAAATTCTCGACAACGGCGGCTAATTTACAATATCATCTCAGTTGATGAAACCAAATTATCTTGTTGTAACCCCCCTTACCCCCCCCCCCCCCATGACCCCCTCTTATGAATATTATCCTTCGAAGAAGAAAAACTCAAGGAAAATAGAAGAAGTTTCGTGTTAAATAGAACTGAAATTTGTCGACGGTGATTTCTCCCTACACTGTTCTTTATCGCTGCGTTTTTAAATAACACATTAACATCTAGATAACTAACTTTCATTTTTGTTTGTTTTAATTTTTTCAAATAATGTTTCATCAAAAAAGAATGTTTTACTCACTCATAGCCTTTCAAAATTGTTGCCATAAACCGTAGGAAAGCATCTTGAATGGCTACCTCTAATTGAAGCTGAGAAAAAATAACATAGCTCATGTGATGGAAAGTTTCATTGCATTTGTCTAGATTGGAACGCGGTTGCTGCATGAAGTTTTTTTCTTGCCATTAGATAAAAGAGCATCATTGTCATGAGATTAGAGAGCATCTTCATCTTGCCATTAGATGAGAGAGCATCTTCGCCTTGCCATTAGATTAGAGAGCATCTTCATCTCGCCATTAGATTAGAGAGCATCTTCGCAGTTTTTTCCTTTTCAAAAAATTTAGCTCAACATTTTGACTCTTTCATAAGCACTTAGTGTAAATCGTCGCATTCCCTGTAAGTTTAAAGCAAATGGATTAAGTGTCGAAAGCAATCAAGGATTGGATTGGGTTTTCTTCTCTACGCTCTGTGATTGGCCCAACATCCTCTCAACCAATCAGATGCAAAACTTGAACCCGACGCTACTTGGTTACCCGCGTTTTCCTGCGCCTCCAGTAGTTTATTTGTTTTCACTTTGAGGTCTCTGATTGGCTGTTGCAATTTTTTTCTCCAAAGGTTTTGATAAAACTCCCTCGATATGCGCCCCATTCTTACCCCGTTAGCCTACCTTAGCACGCAGTATTTCAAAGGTTCATTCCATTTAATGGCTATTCTCTTAGACATTTACAAATTATTTAAGATATCGTGTCTTGTTAAATCAAAGCTGCAACGAATCTTACCCTTTTTCTTGAATAGGACGTGTCATGATCCAGGGGAGCTAACTCGATGGCTGTCTCTATGATATCTCCACCAATAGCTGCAGTCAAATCAAACTGAACATTACACGACCGTGTACAAAGCTATCAATTTCCATAACACTTTCTGTTTTCTTACTTTCTTTTTACTGAAGCCACTCACTCATTCAGTAGCACAGGCTTTTCGCGCTACCAGTAAACTCGCTTGAACGCTACTTCGTGACTCTCCATTCAACATCTTTCATGCAAGTCATATTGAATGCTTTAAAACCGTTCGATTCTTCAGTTAAGCCCACCAAAAAGCCTTACTAACGCATATACAGTGTGAAACCTGTGTTAAGCGGTCACCTACGATGGCGGGAGGACCACTTAATACAGGTTCCACAGATTGGGAGTGTTATTTAAAAAAATACACAATGCAACTTTATGTCATAATTGACAACTTTATGTACACGATCTTGCTCAAAAATACTCACTTTGATTTTTAGAAAGAAACATGGATAAATTAGTTGATAGATTATTCTTAGTCATATTTGAGTGGTTCGGCGTTAAATGAGAGATAATACAAACAAGACCGTTGAAAAAGGTAATAGGTGACCGCTAAATAGAGGTGAAAATTACAGTGATTAAAGGGAAACAAATTCGGGACTTAAGGAACCAGCCGCTAAATACAGGTTGGAGTGTATTACCCTATCAATAGCGATGTATTTTTAATCATTTCACGTACACTTGTTGCTGAATTTCTCAATATAGAACAACTTACATTCTCTTTCCTTATGGCACAGTTGGTATAATTGATAAAAAAGCTCACTCAGTCTTTCTTGTAAGACTTTTCCCGGTTTCTGCATAGAAGTAAGAATGGAATTTAAATGAGAAGCAAAAAACGGAGGTTAGCGCTAAACCTTCACTCCACATCCAGATAAGAATTCAACAATTGTCAGCCTATGCATAACTACTACTGCTTAGGATTGAGTCGTTCATGGAGATATAAATCCACGATATATATCTTGTTTGAATCGACAAGCATTTCCAAATTTACAATGGTAGTAATAAATTTTAAACTCATCCTTAATCTCATTAATTATTACATACCTTTGGAAGACTTTTCCAGCTAGCACCTTTGAGTTCATTCTCTCTGTAATGTACATAAATTCACCACATGAATTATGAAGAACGATATAATTGCACGGCGGGAAAAACGACACCTTCACTGACAAAAAAAATAAACGTTTTCTAATTTCCACTCTTTATTCTAAGATGTATTCCAAATTGATTTTATACAATACACGTGTAGCTTGAGATTTGCCTAAATCTACATTTTAGAAAAGGTACGAGTTGTGAGCCTCAGTAATACAAAGTTTTGTCTCTCATTTCACCAAACTTACAGTGAAATAGTGTTGTTATCTAGGTCAACACAAGTGACATCATCAGGTGGATCATACTGATCAAAGTATCGTGAATCAATACCTGAAAAACAATAGTAGATATCTTTCAACACATCAACCTCTAATGTAGTATTTATTCTTACACTTAATTTGGTGTAGAATAACAAAACATTTCGGAAAAAAAAAAATTTGTAGAAAACGAACAGCTAAAATTAAGGGCGTTTGTCAAGAGAATGTGGTACTGGCATGATTGGTCTTTAAGTTAGGGGAATAGAGCCGGAATTGAATTGTTACGAAATCAAGATGAGAACTAGTGTTTACTGTAAAGTTTAATTGAATACCAAATGTTTCAAATGAAAAAGTAGATATCTTATTTGTTCTGTTTAATTCTTCCCTTTTACTTACCCACAATAAATGGACAAGGTGCATCTAGAACATCATTTAACCCTAATGGACAAAGTGGAACATAGGGGCATTGCCAGCTGAAGGGAAACAGAAGCTGAAAGAGAGGAACAACACACCTGCTTATGGACAATGAATGATATGCGGCAACAGTTTGCAGTATACCTAGCTGCATTTACATGTACAAAAGTTTTGGCAGCTGAAAAATACACTAGCTAACTGTTAATACTACATGATGTTAAACTACTTCCTTTCATCACAATTTTTTTAAGAGAAGTTCCTAGTTTCTTGCATGACGTGCAAGTGCTAAGACATTGCATAGAGTATACCAACAGTTGGTGGTGTTTTCGATGCCTTTATTCTTACAAAGCTGTAGTTTACGCAACCAAATGTGCTTAATATGTTCATGACAGTACCACTCAAAGAAAATAAGATGCAAATTTTTCTTTCTCAAGCTGGATATCAAAAAACCATACAAAATGTACCAGATATTGGTTCTTTATTGTACATAAGTAAAAGGGATGCTACAACACTATAACACCAGCCCAATCCCTCCCATAAAAGTTAAGTGTTTCCTAACAGGTCACTAACACTCATGTCCATCAGCACCATTGGATCAAGAAAAAAGAAAATCAAATCAAATTAATTTAGAAAGGAGTAATGTGATGGGTTTTTACAATAATCACAGCATACCGTTGTTATTGCCTCAGCAATACTTGTCATCAGAGGTGGTCGTAGAGAGTGAATCAGTATTTTGTGTTCAGTGAGAACAAGATAAAACAAAAGCATAGCATTGTCTGGATGCAGGTTGCGAAGCATAGCTATGTAAGATGCACCACTGAAATAAACAATACAAATTAACTGGTTAATCAACTAAGAAACTTTCAAAATGATGATGAATGACCCCTTACACCCTAACATCAGTATGCATATTCTAAATAATATTCTCTACACATTTCCTAAGGTACTGACAAGAAGAACATCCACCCAATACCTCTTCCTTCCATACATTGGCCACTCATATTTGTATAAATTATGAAAAGTGTTTGGACGCTATAATTGTATTTTGAACATTTGCCTCGGCACACTAAAGCAACAAATCCATTTACAAGCACTTGTGATAGTCAAGAAAGATTAAGGCTACTTTCATGAAAATCTTAATTCTAATCCATGTTACCTGACTGGCAAAGGAGTGTGAGAGAGTTGGCTTATTTCAAATGGATCATACATGCTTGTCTGCAAAAACAAATTGAAAAATAAACATGTCACTTCTGGCCCTCTAAATAACATCCATCTGCTCTTTGGGGTTTTGTAATTTTCATAGGCTATTCAATTCCGCATGAAAAAAAACAAAAAAACGTTTGCCTCTTGGTTGACCTAAACCCAAGCAAAGATGGGGGTGGGAGGAGGAGGAGGAGGAGGAGGAGAAGGAGTAGTAGTAGTAGTAAAGGTTACTCAACAGGTAACTGTTGCTGCCTATTTACTTGCCATTTTTTTCATTTCATGCCTGCTGAACTGCGAGGTTGGTACAGAATAGAGCTGTAATCAAAGACCACCAGAAATGTTGCTTTGTAATTTACTTTTGACTGATCTCAAAAAATAAATAAATAAATAAATCAAGGGTACCTGCACAAGAATTCTTGGTCTTTGGGGTGAAGGAAAAGGAACATCAAGCATCAAAATTGCTATATACCTACATGACAAAGATATATACACCTGTCTGTCACATTCTATGCTTAATGAGTTGATTACAACATTCAAAATCAATTTGAAGAAAGGAAAACGTACATTGCTTATCTTTTGATGAATTACTGCATATTAAGTAATGAAAGTAATATCAAAGCAACTGGCTCATTGTTATGAACATCAATCACACTTCCCTTCAAGTTAATCAATTCCAACATCTTCAGATTTCAGCTGTAAAACTTAGCACCACATAGTTTACAAATGTAACCAATAAACTGCAAAAGTATTCTAAGATACCTTTCAATGGGCAGTGGCTGTGCTGATACAGAAATTCTATACAGCTGGGACAGGAACTTTTTGAAAGCTTCAAAAAATGGCCAATGCGACAACACACACATGCACTTGTTTGTGTGAGCAACTCTTTTCCCTTCTTCAGAATTCTAGAGACAGTCAACAGTAAATGGAAAAAAATTTTAACTGGAATACTTGATCAAGAAGTTCATTCAGCACTATAGATGGCATACCTATCTGCCTATCTACCACATATAAGTTGCCTGCTAAATTTCAATGACTTGAACTATTTTCATTCAGAAATGGAGAATCATTTTTCTGTAACTTTCAACTATACTCCTACTACTGCATTTCTTAAATGAATCCTCCACTACAGAAACAAATCATCGTTAAAATTTAAGATAATTTTTAAGGTAAAATTTGTTGTAACAAATGTAAATTTGAATAAAGTATTTTGTGCTAGAAAAAATTGAAACAGATATTGGCTGTTTTCAAACTGCAGTTCTGACCTATATTCATTTTAAAAGACTCAGCTTATGTAGTTTTTCCATAGTTTTCTATGCCTCTGACCCACAGTACTTATGGAATATCAGTGCGTCAATTTTTTTTTTTTTTAGTGCATCATCTGCTCAAGGCCTTGCAGTCCTTTCATGAGCAAGACATTATCACGTCTGGTTAAAATTTTTGCTATAATCTATTTCTAAAATTTCCTTATTCGCACTTCAGTTCAGTAAAAGCCCCTTAGAGTCACTGCAATACTTACTTGGTCATCATCCAGCTTTAAAGCTTTTTTCCTTTCCTCTGTCAGTTGCTCCTCAGGAAGCAGTTCAAAGAATGTTACTGCTGCTCCATAAATCTCAAATTTGGTAAAAGTTAATATTTTAATGTAATTATCAACCCTAAGATTTATCTGCTGATTGTAATGCCATACACATTCCCCATATATTAAGCACACTGGAGCAAAAAGGTCAACTAATGTACATGAAATACATAGTAGTTGATGGGAGAATTATGAAGTTTAAGAATTCTCAAGCAGCGACATGTTTGCCTCGTGTTTTTTGTCACTCATAACATGTTATCCTGCTGAAGCTGAAGTATTAATTTACTAGCTTTAAAATCCCAACCTAAAAATTCCACTTTTGTTTGTTTTCTTAATTAAGACATGTTGACAAATTCACAATCATTTCAGACATTCCAGAAAATTATTAGTCACAGCATACCTTTTGTCCTGAAGCACCTGTAAGTACAAATGTGGAGAAAGAGGGAAGAGGATATTGAGAATTTTCAGGCCAGCATTCAATAATTGCTCCTTGAGGAAGGCAAAACATTGGAATTGTATCTGGAAGTGGAAAACGTTCATAGTCCTCCACAGGAAATCGACTGAGAACCTCTAAAAGATAAGGATGAAACAAACACTTTTTTAAACAACAACACGGAATTCATGAGGATTTATGAAAAGATTAACTACAGTTCCAGACACTTGTCTCTAGAAGTGGTTCCACCTGGACTTAGTCACGTGTCTAGCTTTGTTTGAAAGGTCTTTCATTAACCATGGTAAGGTTGTACAAAAAATTGAAAAACAGAACCATTTGAATAATGGTGATTGAAACTGAAGTTTTGCAAAGTAAACCATGAAATGCCAGCACACTCTGTTACCTGCAGGGTACATGATAGAGCGCAGCCTTGCTAATGACTTTCTGTAACAAAGGTACACATCTGATCCAACCTGAAAAAGAATTATGAAATGAACTGTCACGAGTACCAAATATCTTACTGAGTAGCATTCCAGTGAATTGTGCAGCTCTTGATGAACATAAAACCTCTGCATGTCTTAAATATCACATGACTCAAGCAATAACAGAAAAAAAAATGAAAATAAAACCTACCATGCCTTTGTTGAGATTCCTGTCGATCAAGCAAAATGCATGTGGTGGTTTTTCATTCTACAGGAAAACAATAACCCTTCATTATAAAATACTACTTGAAAAATCACTCAGATGGAACCACAGAGCGGACCCAGAATTTTCTCTTCTCACCAGGCCCACTTTCTCTTGCTGACACGCCTACAATCCACACTGCTGTTTTTAGTTATTCATTACTACTCATTGAAGGCACAAAGGAAAGACACACAACAAACAACAATGGGGAGGAATGTGGGCCGGTAAGCAAATTAAAGAAATTGGGCAAAGCAGAAAGACAAAAATGCAAGTCCTTTCCATAGTTCCCTGGTTTTTTTAGTACAGACTCTGGAACTGCTACATCAAAGACATTCTATTTACATAATAAATTAAGGATCTTAAACAACTCAGTTATCATTTCATTAACAAATACCTTGCTTGTTATAATAACACAAATCTCTGTGACTGCCAGTGAGGAGTGAGCCATTCTGTGGGGTGCTCGACGATAAGTGATGAATGTTCTATTTCCACCACTGTTGTTAACATTAGCTGACTTTCCTGTTTCGGTATATGTCACAATGTCACATCCTGCCATTAAGCGGTCTTTTCCTTCATAAAGGACTCTACAATCACATTATGGCCGATACACAGAGTTTTGTCACTCACAAAGATAACTCCAACTTACATACTTTTGACTACGACCCCTGGTTATAAGAACAAAATAAGACTTTGATAGTTCTGATCAAGTGCAAAAATCCCACACCAAAACAAAGATAATGTAATGATATCAAGGCTCATTACAAAGGCTGATGACACTTTAAGATCAGATATTAAATTTACAAGTACAATATCCATGATCTTTCAAGGTACCATTTTCCACCACTGATAAAACAGGTAAAGTTAGCCTTACCAGGCCCCAAAGACATAAAGTGAAAGTGTGGGGGTGGGTAGGTTATGTGCTGGGGCCAGAGATCCTGCTACTTAAAAAACACACACTACAGAAATTTTACAAAATACTGGCTGAAAGAGAGAACCAAGCCAGGAAACTGGCTCTCAAATGGGTGGTGTTTGAAGCTAAAAAGGTATTAACATTTCAAGGGTGGATATCCAATGACCAGAAATAGAACATGGAGTGGGCTGTTGGATTATGTTGTCCTTCTATCAGAAAAGCAACTAGAATCTCTCACATGTTTGGCTCAGAGGTTGTTTGACTGTATATCACCTCAATATGTACTTATAGGTAATAATTCTATGATAATCTTAACTCTTTACCCCCTAACATCAGTATGCTTATTTTCTACACTATTCTCTCTACATTTTCTATAATATTGAGAAGGAGAACTTGTTTCATAGTCATTATATTCTTTCCTGGTGATCATTCTCCCTATTCTCACAAACTTATGTTTGATTTAGAGATAATACTGTGAGGAGAAATTAAATGCTGGTCACTCTTGTAAAAGTAAAATGATTAAGTGTAAAAATCATACATGTAGGTGCCTGTTGGAAATTGATACATTGTAATGAATTTCTTACCCAATATCAGTCAATGGAGGTTTGTCTGTTCCTCTGCGAATGCAGAGGTAACATGATGGCTGTCTTATGGAGCCATGATTAAGATCAGCAGGAAATCCTGCGGGGGTTTTGTCAATGCATTTGTATCCAATTGGAGGTTTTTCTCCCAAACTCTTGAATATCACAGTAATGTCTGTGATTGGTTCCAGAATATTCCTTTCATCATCCAAGTGTATAGCATTCTGAGTTGACTTGCCATTACCAAGGCCAGCTACTACAAAGTAGTCTCCTACTCTCAGAGGTTTTTCACAGTCAACCATACTCCTGAGACATCATCCTTTAAGGAAAAAAAAATAGTATTGTATGCAAAATAAACAATTATCATGTTTCCAGACGAAATTTTGTTTCAAAACATAATTTTTTTAATTTATCCTCTTAGCGTGAAACCAAAGCCTCAATCCTATCAAACTTCAAATACTTTTGGTTATTTACTTTTTCTTAACAACTTTATAGATTTAGAAAGATTGATTGTCAGCCTATCTAAATTCAAATGTTACCTGTGAAGAACATATTTACCATTTCCATGCATTCTCTCTAAAAGTTTGTTTGATCACATTAGTTAATAAATTTGAACTTTTGTTAACACAAATAGCTGGACCTGTCATGGTTGACAATATGTTTTACAGATGGAATAAATGATATCTTTCAACACCAGATGTATGTGCCATCATTGTGGTTAACAAGGAAAGACAGGCTTGATCCAAACCCAAGGTCAAGTGTGAACTTCCTGTTAGCTTTGAAGTACATCTAGATAAGATATCTTATCATGTTTATGACAAAAACTCTACTGAGTTGAGGAATAAACTTAAGGTAGTTTATCAAATATTTTTCTAAAAGGTCAACAATCATGTGACTGAAAATTCTCTGACTTAATTTGACTAACAGTTGAAGTAGTTTGTCAAGTTTTTTCAGGAAGAAATGTTTCAGTTTTGATTTTGGTTTCTAGCAACATGTATATCAGTTTTACATCAATTGTTATATACTGTTCTTTCTTTGATTTTAACCTTTGCCTCTCCATTAAGTACTCTTGGAATTTAACACACAACAACAGCAATTGATCAAGATGTTATTCATTCAGTTATCAAACTTTTGATCTCTCTGCCACTATTTTTGAAAATAATTGAATTCAGCTAGAAAACTAGATTGTTTGAGGTTGGAGTCCTCTTAAAGAAAGGGGAATGGGGGAAGGGGGTGAAATCAGAATTTCATTCCATCCCAGGTTTATGAAAAATACACATATTACATGGCATATACCACATAGCATGAAAACTTTGGAGATCTATAGTCTACAGATTGGTAATCTTTTGTGTTTTGCTGGAACAAAATTTATTGAATTAAGATTCACTGAATTTCTGGAGTAATTTTAATTCCACGTTTTTCATGTCTTGCAGCTAAATATTGACAGAAAAGGAAAACAACATTTTAAAATGTTAGCACAGAGCACATGTATACCTTGTGACTTATACCCAAATAGTTGGATATTTTGAACGAGTCCAAAAAAGAACATACAAATTAAAGGACACAAAATTCATGCAAGGATTTTTACCAGGAGAGAGGGTAGTAAATTTGAATCCAAATTTTTATTGAGTGATTTTTTTGTGACATCATTTTAAAAATCCCCAAAGAAATGCCTCTAGCCCAGAAGTCAACATAAACATAAATGCAAATATCTTCAAAAAGCTTTTCATCCAGACACGTCTCAAACCCAATCCTTAATTAGAATTATTCCAAGATCTTCCACGAAAAAGCACTTAAAAGTGTAAGATATATATATATTTTTTCCAGTGCAGTACATCTGTATCATAAACCGGAAATACTTGTAAATTATTAGCATAATGAGAGTTTCATTTTAAGACATGTTTTCTTGTCATATAACAATTAAACGAAGACAAAACATTTGGCATCAAAACTACACCGAAAATTGCAAACGGCAATGATCAGAGTCAAATCAACCGAGTTGCATTTCAATAATTTTCCACGCAAAACACTCGAGCGAGGGAACCTCAACAATAGGGAAGTAGCATCACCAAATACCTTCTGATGCGCAAAAAAACTGGTAGCATTCAATCAGCGAAAATCCTATTTCATTATCAACTAACATGTATCTAAAATTACACTGTTCCGTCATCTTTCGTTTTCACGTCGTCCAAGAGTAGTGTAAGTACGTATCTGACACAAAACCCTCAACAATACATCTTGCGATCTCGATACAAAAAAGGTCGAAAATGTGGCCACAATACCACAAAAGAAAAAAAACAGGCAAAGTATATCAGGCTGAGCGGAAGACGCTCCAGATCGCTTTCTGAAATCTGGCGATCGAAGAGCAAGGGACGAAGAAGAATCAAATTTGAAATAAGCTTTGCCTTGTAAACCAAATTTAAAAATCACACCCACCTCACTGTAATAAAGTTTAAATATGTCAATTCGAGGCGAACATTTCAAAAAAATTTCAACGACTTCCCCTTACACTTGCATTTAGAAGTCGCGAAAAGATGACGGAATATTTAAACCGGCTTTACCTGCGTTTGTGAATCAACAATTTAACACAACGTAGTAATAATACAGTGCCAGAAAAATGTCACATAGATCAATTACTTTTTTAGATCGCGTTCATTGAGTTCATCCAATATCATATAACTTGGTATGTCGCATACAGATACAATTTTTTCAACGTTCCTTTTCATCGACAAAAACGACATTTAAGGCTCAATGAAATGAAAAAGAACAAAAGTACACATCGTTTATAAACGTAAATAAACTCTCCGCCGTACGGAAAACGTGATTGCCGTAAGTTTCAAATCGTTTTCAAAATCTGAGAAAAGTACCTTCACTGTGCATCAAGAAATAAATCGTTGTCGTTCGAATTTTGCTCCATATCGTCTGCAGCAATTTCATCCTCAAAAGGGGTGAGTTTCACGGTGTAAAAATCCGTCGGAAAAAGCCACGAGGAGCCAAACACCGACGAAAAACAAAAAAAGGTCTAATTAATGGGAGGCTACCAAGTCTTCCAAACTCTTACTCTTACTCTAGGGTAGAGAGGGTATTTCACAATACTAAAAGGGGTAGACTGGGAAGGTTTTTAGTCATATGACATGCTTATGATCGTGTCGTCATCGTTGACATGAGCGTTAGAATTAATTATTTGAAAGTGGGATAGGAAAGTGACACGTTGAAGAATCTCCGTGAGGAGGAATCTTTACCCCTACTTTTGAAAATTGTTACTGAAAACTTTACTAAAATGATCAGTCTGGAATTCTCGAACCACATTAAGACGTTCGATTACAAGAGTCAAAGAAGCGACTTAGAGCGCGAGACGATCGAAAAGGTAATAGCAGGCGAATCGCTTCTTTCTGTGTTTGAGAAGCACAAATTATCCCTGGAAGAGCGAAGGAAGCTCTTGAAGACTAAAGTTGCCTATCCACACAAAGGCGAGGAAAGCAGTCTGTTTTTGCTCTCCATCGCGTGCGGTCACGTGGACTTAGCCAAAAGCCTTATTGAAGAACAGGTGGTTGATATCGAGGAGAGAGGAACAGTGCTAGTAGGAGTGTATAAGGATGGAGGGTTTGGCTACGAAGTGGGCGAAGATGTCACCCCTTTATGGTGTGCTGCAGCTTGGTGTAAGTTTGAACTTGTAAAACTGTTGGCAAAGCATGGAGCGAATATTAATCACAGATCAAAGGTCGGTTCAAGCCCTCTTCTGGTAGCTTGTCGGTACTTCCACTTAAACAGAGCACGACAAGTGCTTCTGGGGAAACCTGACGTGCCGGTGCAACTTGAGCTTGTCAAATTTCTTCTGGATAATGGAGCAAATGTGAATGAGGCTGGTCACCTTGGCGACACTCCCTTAACTGCAGCTGCCTTGTCAGGATTTAAAGACCCATCCCTTGTGGCTTATCTTCTGGAAAAGGGTGCAGATCCAAATGCTAAGAATGCTCTTGGCTTCACTGCTCTTCACTTAGCTGCACAAAAAGGTTGCTTAGAATCAGTTAAGGTGCTGATTAAAAATGGAGCACAGCTAGGAGCAGGTGATACTGAAGGAATTACGCCTCTTCAACTAGCATGTTGTGAATGTCATGATAGTGTTGTAGAATGGATAATTTCACAACCAGACTGTAGCAGAGAGTGGAGGATCGATGCCCTGGAGCTTCTTGGTGCCTCTCATGTAACTTCCATTGATGTTGATGATATTGAGTATCCTAGCGAAGGACAAAGTGAAGAAGAGTATGCAGATGACATGGAATCAATCCAGCATGGATATAATCTGTTGCTAAGAGCAAAGAAGGAGCGCTTTGAGCCACCCACTAACATTGTTAAGCAGGTTTTAACACCTCCTCTAACTGTATATAATAATCAGGTAGAAAGTCAGAGCCTTGAAGAACTGGAGGCATTGTCTACTAACCATGAAGTCATTCAAATAGAGGGTTTCCTCATCAGGGACAGAATTCTTGGTGCTTTGCGTTCATCAGAAATTCTACAGCCACTCTTCAACAAAGCTATTGTTTTATCCCACAAAGAGGAACTTCAGATGGCAGCCAACTTCTACAGCCATGCATTATCATTTAGACTTGTGTCTTCTGATTCAAGTAGAGAAATATTGCAAAGACTTCTTGACCTCTTTGCAAGCATGATTGAAAAGGGCATACAACTGAAGACTGCCAATCTTGAACCAGTGCACCAGTACATTTTAGTGTGGCTCAAAATTCTGACACAGGAGAGAGAAAGACAGCATTTTTCTCATTTTGAACAGCAAGAGCTGAAATGGGCTTTTGACCACAACCTGCTTTTGGTATTTTATTTCATTTGCATCTTGAGTAATATCAGTGGTCACTCTGATGAAGAAGCCAAGAAGAAAAAAGAGATGATTAAAAAAATAATGGACCTTAAACTGCAGAATTCTCAGGGCTCTGATATGTTCCATCTAGCTGTCTGGGATTCAGTCATTGAGGTCCACAACAAAGTATGCCTAAAAGAAATTTTCAAAGTGCCCAATATGAAAGTCCTGGAGATTTTACTACAAAGTGGTGGAAACATAAATTCACAAGATCATTCAGGGAATACCCCTCTTCATGTTCTTATGTCAGTTGATCCAAAGCTTGCCATTGTTCCATCAGATTTCAAGGAAAACAAAGGGAAGGACTATATCAAGTGGTTTGTTCAAAATGGTGCAAAAGTAGATTTGAAGAACATGACAGGGGAATGCCCAGTTGATGTAGCAGTGTCAGAAATTGCAAAAGAATTTCTGAAAAAATTGTAAACTTTACAGAGCTCTGACAAAATGTTGTTCACAATTTATTGAAGAGGTCCATATGAACAAATGTTAGACTCAACCTTATTTAATCCTTTCACTACTAGGAGTGACCAACTGGTAATTTCTCCTCACAATATCAACACATTATCATACTGAAAGGTGTCTAGGAAAATGAAAAAATCAACTGAGAGATAAGGCTTGATTTATCACCTAATTCTCAGAGCAGAAATTAGAGGAAGTGTTTAATGGACAGGAGAAGAATTGATCAGATGTTGTGGGTGTTAGGGTTTGCAGTGAAATTTAGAGTTACATTTTGTTTTGCCATTCTAAAGGAGTGGTGTATGTTATTTTACTAGTGTTTTACTCTGTACCTCTAAGGATGCTTACTGGTTTATGTTCTGTTGATGAGAACAATGTAATAGGGATATCTAGCACCCAGAGAAAAGAGACATTGTCAAAGTTTGTAGGAAAGGGGATATATATTAACCACAAAAAAAATTATGTTAACCTTATTTGTGATGAAGCTTCTTTCAATTTTTGCCAATGGAACTGCTGATGTCAGTTCAGAACAGGAGGCTGGTGATACATCACTTCGAAGTGACTTTGGTGATATGAAGTTCTGTAGCATCCAGTCATAAACTAAGTTCTTTTAGACTGCATGTTATGTAACAATTATTCTACAAGGGTTTGCCAAATTTGAGGTGATAAATAACCAAGGAGCAGGAAGTGCCTGAGTAGAATAACTTTTTCAGTTAATAGGAACACAAAAAATAATGCATTTGCTATTACTGGTAGTTCTATTATTTCTTTAGTTGTAAGCTCTGGGGCAAACAGATTTCTTTCCACAGTTTCTCTAAGGCTTGCTCACAGGGCTTGCTCACAAGGCTTGCTCCCAGTGCTTGCTTACAGGGCTCGCTCACTTTGCTGAAAAATTCATTGACCACATTTGTTGGAGTTAGGTTATGAGCTCAGAGCTAGGTTACAACTTCTCAGCATGACTCTGTTCAGCCTCTCAGAAGGAAATTCAATGACTACAGTCCAGTTTTCACCAGCAGTAGATATAAACAGGACTCTTTAGTCAGAGCTTGTTGATAGTCTTAGATCATTTTCAAGGTAGAAAATTTTTGTAATCTTAAGGAAGGTTTTGTAGCATTTTATCTTAAATTTATTGTTGCTATTACATCACTAGTATATATAACAACAAGTATTATAAGTCTGATTTAATATTTAAAATATGTATCTCAAGTTAAACAAGTTTTCAAATATAGTCAAATAAATAAATTGGCATCAGACAATCAGGGCATCTAGGTGTAAAGATAGCTGTGGATTTTGTAACTTCACTCAATCCTTAACCCTAAAAGGTGTCTTAAATTGGAAAGGTAGACAATTTCAATGCAATTTCAATTTCAATCTTTTTACCTCAAATGGGGGGCTTTAACTCCCATGACTGACCAAGAAAGAATTTCTCCCTGCAATATCAATATAATATCAACCAGATGAGTGACAAGAATAATAAAAAAATATCAATTTGGGGATAATTAGTTGATCCAATACTAAATTTTCTTAACTAACTTTATAAGAATTGTATGGTTGATAGTAAGGTGAATGACAAATTTGACCTGGGGAGTTAAAGGGTTAAAACTTAACCATTAACTCCCCAAAGTGACTATCATGTAACTTCTTCTTTAGTAAGCATATGAAATTCAGCAGAAAGGGTATTGAGAATACCTAAACTGATCAGGCAGAGTTATCTTGATTCAACACCAAATTCTTGTTAGAGGAGAGGAATGACAAACAGATCTTTTAAGTGAAAGAGAACACCCCAGGCCTATACCCAGAATATCTGTGAATCTAAACCTCCTTACCCTCCACCCCTCACAACCATGTGAAGTCTCATCAAGAGAGAGATTGGCTTAAAATTTTACTTGAAACGTCCATTTCTTTCGCAGGGGATACATATTAAACAAATAGATTCCACGTCACCGTACGTCTGTTTAGCAATAGATCAGAGATGACGTCAATAAGGACGTCATCCATGCGTATGTCCTCTCATAAGAACTAATCAAAATGCCGCGTATTAGCAAACTTGCATATTTTTGGGAGGGGGTGGGGGCTTGGGTGGGGGAAGATACCGACTGTTTTTACTTAAATTAATTTGTGGAAGTTATCAGCTCTCGAATCCAATGCAGGTGAACTGCGAGGATAATGAAATTTAATAAATTTCGGAAAAGAAGGATGAAAAAATTCAGGTTTCGACGGGAGTCAAATCCGGCCATTCCTTCCACTGGGTGTTACATCACTTCATTTATTTCATTTTTGTTTAAGGATATAATGATCAGAAGTGGGGTTTTAATTTCTACTGATTCATCGGTCTCTGAAAATGTAAGGTTTGTCGTAAGAATTCTCTATCAACTTAGCGGGAATGTTTATTTGACACGTGGTTACATCAGATAGAATATCAGATTTTAATTATATGTGGAAGTGAAACAGCAAAAGTTACTTAATTAAAGTAGTCTTTTTTTTCAACTGGAAAAGTGCATTTTTACCCTCAGCGGACAAGTTGAGTCACAGAAGCAAAAGGTACCGTATCTAGTTTTAAAATTAAAGAAAAGGAGACAAAACAACAAAAATAAGAATTATTTTGGACAGAAGTTGACCCTTTTTCTTTACGGATCAAGGAACGTGAAAAAATCTGAGTCCCTCTTGAGGATTCAAACCTCAAGCAGTTAGCCCAAATAAGGCGATCCCAGCTTGGAGGAGAGTTTCGTGCGCTTCATTCAGTGCTTGTTTATTTTCGCGTTACCCATACTTCGGTCTCACCCTCTGGTACCTCGGCGTAAGCTCGTACCGTTTTCGTTTTTTTATGTTTTTCATTTTCGCTTTCTTTTTTATTTTGATACGAGCAATAAGCCGTTAAATAGGTCTCAAACCCGGAGGACAGATCCATTTCGTTTGTCGGCTGTAACCACCAGAGGACTGTGTCTGTATTCAAGCGGGGATTTTATTTGGTCATTTCTCCAGCACCCTTGAAATTAAAAGTCAGAGGAATGCAAAAAAAAATATTGCTTGCTCGGAGAGCAAGTCCTTTTGAACTAAAGAGTAAGCCCTTGATGCAGTTGCTGGAGAAACAGTAGTAGCAAAATCTCACTTTCTTCATTTCGCTCTCAAGCTTTCTAACAGCTGAGCAGAAAAGAAATAAGTTGAATTTCGTGAGGATTCAAACCTAACTTTTTCTCAATTTCGCTCTCAAGGTCTGCAACAGCTGAGCAGAAAGAAATGGGTTGACCTTCGTGAGGATTCAAACCTCACTCCTCTTGAATTTTACATCCTATGATCTGCCAGCACCCTTGACATTCAAAGCCAAAGGAATACAAAAACATTTTGCTAGGTTTGAGAGTATCTCCTCTTGAACTAAAGAGTGAGAGTGCTTGACAATTGAGGGAGACATATCAATATTGACTGAAGCTCATGGAGTTGAGCCTCAGTTTTTGATACACTGAATTAAATCGGGAAGAGCAGAGAGGAGCACATGGGGCTGTGGATGGTCGCCGATACTCAGTGATCCACGATTTTGATGATCAGTTTTGATAAATCACCAAAGAAAGGAAGTCAGTGAGTGATCTAAAAGCCATTCATAACGATGGTCCGAAGCTGAACACCGTTGACCGAGTACAACTCTCGCTCATGGGTGTAGGCGGGACTTTTTCCAAGAAGGGAAGAGATCTTTAAAAAAATTGGTCATTAGTTTGTTTACAATCGTAAGACAAAAAGACATGTAATAATATGATCTTCGTTACAATCATTTATTTCCCATAATCAAAAAACCTGCAATGTAAATTTCTGTACTAATACTCCAAGTCGCTCGTCGTTAACGAAACTGGTGTAAGCTCTGGCGGGAATTCGAGCTAGAAAAATTTAAGCAAATTACAGTTTTTGCTGGAAAGAAGCGAACCCCTTGTCTTGATCAAAAGAATACCATTCAATTGTTCGCAAAAGATAGTGCTTAACCAGACATACTGAGTGGATATTGACTTGTGCAATTGGTTATATACTACAGAATCAGTTTGGACCGCTATTATTATACAAGAAACGACATATTGAGTATCGATGGACATTTTTGTTAGGTTGGAAAAGGAAAGCACAGTTTTAACTACAAGCAAGCCAACATTGAACTTGAAGCACTGAATTTTACCTACTTACTTCTGTGCTTGCTTTTGTTACGTTTGCATAAGATCATTTACTCATTGGCCATAATCGGATAGGCCTGAAATCACTCTTCTTAGACCTAAAGATAAAAGCAATGAAGGTCCAAAATATTTATATTGTAATAGACCAGTCTCAAAGTGAATACAAAGTATCAGAGAATGAAAACTAAGACGCGTCATTGTCGCCACCAAGAGCCCAGAAGTGTGTGTATGAATATTTTTAACATCGATCGTGGTCCTCTTAAGTGCCATCGCATAGTAATGTACTACAGACAAGACTTGTGGCTCAGTTTATTCAATTAACGCTCGTTTTTGTTCTTCTAAGATCCTATTCAGTGCTACCAAGTCCTTAGCCATGGCGACACATTCGCTCTTCAATCCCTGTAGTTCATTCTTCATTTCCGCTGATAAGTTGTGCGAGACGCGTCTTATATGTTCTGCCTCATTTACAATCGCTTCTAAGCTTCTCTTTGAAGATCGAAGATCACGGTCGCCCCGATAAGTTTTTGTTTCTTCATCCGACGACATTATATAAGAGGTTTCAATCAAACTTGCAGTTATATCATCTTTAAGCTCCAGTAATTCAACGATTGCCCGACGAGCGCGTCTGGTATTAACGCCGTGAAGGTATTCCATGGCGTCATCCAGGGCGTCGAGGACAATCTGCAACTGTTTCCTCCACTTTGCAAAAGAACGGAGATTATCTCCTCTTGATGATTTTTCTCGTCTCGTTCTCTTTGTTTTCGAAGAATCTTGGCTGTATTTGTAAACGTTGTTTCGTGCACGTTCTTCAATTAATTTAAGCTTGGTCGCAAGTTTATCCCGTTGTCGGAGTTCGCTGTCTCGATTTCTATGGTGATAATGTAGCAAGTCGTTTGTTTGGTCAAGTCTTCTGTGTAAATTTTCTATCTGAAAGTAAACAGAATCTTGAGCTGGCATGCAAAACCCGCATTCAAACGCCATGATTGTTTCGTAGTGCAGGCGAAGAAGGTTTCGATGATGGACGCAAAGTGTCCAGTCGGTTGCAGGTGTTCAACTCTTAAAAGCCTAGGTTATCTTATCATTAATTCTCCCCTCTAGGTGCTACACAGTTCCTTGTACAGTAGTTAGGAGAATTTGGATTTTTATCAAGAGTACACCCACTTGTTGACAAGTTTGCATATTCTCATTACCAATTTGCTGGATAGTAACTTGATTTTGTTATGAGAAGTTGGGAGCTTTTGAATCCTTGGAGTCAAAGGGTTAACCGCAATTAATGCTAATGATTGGTTGTTGGGATGCAGTAGCGAATGAAAACGCAGAAAAATATAAGATGCTGATCTATTTTTAATTATAGGAGAGATACTTGATAGAGTGACCCTATGAATAGTGTCTCCTTCGATCTTGTTAAAAAAGAAAGTAGGAGATAAGACTCCGCTCACTTGTACTTGATAACCTGGATGAAAAACGTTCGTGGCGTCGGCGACCCATCCAAAGAAAGCAAACTTGGCTTCTAAAAAAAAGATACTACCCCCTTTTGCTAATTAGTTAGTTCAGCTACATTGTGTTGGGCTTCTGGGGTAGCTTTGTCTCAGGGTAGAGTTATGCTTTCGATCTGAACTCGGAAAAACCAAAACTATATAAGATGAAATAAAGTTTACAGCGCAGTCGGCCTCGGTCTGCCAAAAATTGTCCGAATTAGATTGTACAGGGCAGCCAACTTGTATATTTATTTATTTGGTTTTTCGGTCTTTTTGAGGAAAATTCTTTAAAATGGAATATTAGTTGGTGAAATGTGCTGAAAATCTTTATTGCAGGTATTTTTTAGTTGAATTGGCTGGAGTTTAGAGACATTCCTATCCAAATTGGGCCATGACACCGAGCAAAATCGTCTGTTTTTTTTCTTTCGTTCAGATTATTTACAGAATCATATATCGCATGTGAAAATTTCTATTAATTGCGACAAATCTGTCAATTAATATTTTGTTCATAAATCTGAGACAAGATTCACCGAATTTTGCCTCCGATACCATCAGTCATATTTTCATCCTCATTTCATGTAAAGAACCTCACAAACTGCGATCCTCGGTTATATCAAAGTACCTACTGTTTACTCGGTAAGTTTTGATTACAGCTGAACAAGGGATAAGGTCGCTAGTCGCAGTTATTACAACGTTTTGCTTTTTTTGCTGGGTTACCGTTACACAGGTCAGTAATTGGATGTCAAACATTACTCTGCCCCCTCGAATCGAAACGTAACTGGCTGACCCTTATCAACACTTAATTCTTGTTTCTCTCATCAGTAATAAACAGTTCGTTACCGTATTTATAGAAAGAACAAAGAAAGATTTAACCGAAATTTAGCCGAAATATAAACGTCTCCGAAAATTGCCAATTATTATTTAAAATGGTTAATCTCATCACTACGTGCATGTAAATTGAGATGTCGTTAGTCCTTCTGCGAGGCACTTAGGAAAATCAACAAACTGTAAAAAGATAACGTCAAAATTGCTTTGTATTGTTTTCACTTTTTCGTATAATTTATAATAATGTAACTTTCATCCACGAGTAACATTTGTTCAACCCAGCGACATTATCTCGTATCAAACCTAATTGCCTTGCTAATTGCAAACTCGCAGCTAAACCAAAAAATTTTTAAATACTATCTATCTTGTGGTCGTTTCTACTTTCATTGAAATAATTCCTTTAGTGCAATGATATTACAGAGAAAAAATTCTTCCTAAGACTAATTCCAATAATATCTGTTTCACTGACATTTCCAGGACGTTTTTTCACGATAGACTCCCAGTCACTAACAAGCACGGTAGATTCCCAGTCATTAATGAGCAAGAGCGTTGCGGTGAAAATCTCCCATCCCTTGAACTTAAATTATCAGTGTGCCGAATTCTTCGATCGTTTGTCGCAAAATCAACACTGTTTTCGCATCAGGATAGGAATATATCACGGTGGTGAAATGACTCATATGGCGGCCTCGAATATTCATCCTCAGTGCCGTGAGACGTAACCAAGAAGCCCCGAAATTTCGCGTCAAACTGTCGCAATCAGATGAAAACATTTAATTCCTCCTTTCCGTCTAGGCTTCGAATGGCACGATTCTTCTATACACTAATTCCATCCTTTCCACGCATAAGTATTCACAACACCTTGCTCTTTCATGGCTCCAGTTCGATTGCGATCCGTAGCTTTCTTCTCTCCATCTTTCGTTAATCTTTCAACCATTTTCTCAATGTCTTCATCTTCCATCTCGTGTACTTCCACCTTGGTTCTTCTGTCAATGGGCGCTTTTTTCTGTTCATTTCGACTTGTCCAGTCTGGTATGTACAGGCGATCGACCACCTGGTTAATTTTCCTATCGGATAATTTTTGGTATCCCATGAGAAATTCCGGATTGCGTTCTTTCGGATGTGTAATAGTACCCCACGGTTTCTTCGCCATCTTCCCTCCACGTCTGAAAAGCCCCAGAAACGCGCAATGCTTTTGTCTGAATTTTAAACCCACTTAAAAGCGTCACGTAATAAAAGAAAAAAAAACAACAATGCAGATTCAATTACAGAGTGGGCTGAGAGAATTACTTCATTTCCATAACAAAACGCTCAGACAAGTCCTTAGGATCTTTCTATTCTTGTTTTCATTTCGCTGCGTTGTAATGATCTTACTGATAAAGCAAATGAAACGTGTTTGCTATTCGGCCGGATTACTATTTAATTTAAATGCCACCGAAAACTGTCTGATTATCGAGTCGGAAAGGGGCAAAGGATTATTCAAATGGTCTGGCTAAGCCACGAAATGTTTTACAAAGTGAAATGTTAAATTATTTAAAACTTGAGTAGGTGGAAATTGGACGGTATCATGTTATCTCTACTACTACTACTGTCTATAGTATGTAAAAGTGGTCGGCGAAATACAAAGGAAATCATAGCATCATCTGCAGGTCAAATATGTTACGACCACAAGAACAAGAAGACTTGAGAAGTGAGCGAAATAAAGAATTCAAACTGTCACGCATTTTTATGTCGCGATTCAAAGTGTCACACTTCGTTTAAGGACTTTCTTCCCCACAAAGTATAGCTTGGTGATTGCAGCCATTCCAAGCATAAGAATTCAGAGCAGCTCCCCATTCGTTTTTGAAACGATGCACCCGCCGAGTATCGGGTGTTTTCTCCAAGTTGGTTTCTTTATGCGCTAGCCTAGCAACCACTGCGTTGATGTCGTCACTGGTCAATTTTCGTTTCTCAATCGCCGGCCGCGGTCGCTTTTTGTTTTCCGCCGGTGATGTTTTCGGTCTACTTAATCGTTCGACCATACTGTCTATCTCTTCCTCACCTAGTTTCTGGTACCCTAGTTCAAATGGCGGCTTAGTTATTGTTCCCCACGGTTGTGAAGTCATGATGTAAATTAGTTAGCACTGCGTCTTCTGATGAAAGTGTGTAAATTTTCGTATTCTACCGTGAAGAAGCAGCCATATTGCCCTGATCGCTTAAAAGGCGCTTAGAACTGTATCGTGAGGGATTGAAAATTCCAGAAATGCACAACTAAGGCGCCAAATTCTTTCCTGTTCAGTAGAACTCTCAGAAGTTGATTACGACGAAACGTTCATTAGTGCCCAGTGCCTACTCGGTTGTGTTACCGACATGCAAATGAGACTACTACTTCTATTTGCTTTATGATGGCAAAATTTTGGGCAATTCTTGTGATTAGGTTTCACCTCACCGTCCTTTTCTTGGTCCAGCTGCTCATTACACCATCTCTATATCATGGAAAAAGTAATTGGAATCCTTAGAAAAACACCCCTTGTCCTGACCTGAGGCCTTGCCGGTAATGCCCAGGGTTAACCACATAACACAAACAAACAAACGAGTATAGGATCGGGAAATTTAAAAGTCTTCATTGAGTAAAGGTAACAGCATGGTTTCGAGTGCAATTTGGTGTTAATGAGCACGAGTAAATTTTAAAAGGCAGTTTAAAGTGCCTATCGACACCAAATTGCACGAGGAATCATGTTGTTACTTGTTAATAATTTGCATGAAAAACGCATTAAAGAAAGTCAAGACGGACGAAATTTTGGCGGCGCGCACTATTTGTAATTTGCACTCGTGTTACAACTTTGCACTTGTGTTACAACTTTGCACTCGTGTTAAGTAAAAATGCGCTTCGAGCCAATCAGACGCGCGTAACTTTTTCAGGTATGTTACTAGTTTTGTAACAAGAATACTCAGAGAATTGAAGCAGATAAATCTGCCGTGGTAAACGAAAGTTGTTTCCATTTGATATTTTTAGTAGGATCTAAAGAAATTAAGAAGTCTTCCTTATATTTTTTATAAATAATGAATTGGTTTTCAAGTAATTCGTGGAAACACTAAGTTATTATTACAACTTCTTGGAAATCAACGACCAACAATTCATTTTGATATTCTTTGTAATTCTTGTTTATTCTTTCAGTCAACGTTTGATGCAAACTCAGTAGGTAATGGAGTCTTATTTAACCGTTTAACTCCCAAGATCTCACTGGTAATTCTTCTGACTGTCTGCCATACAGTTCTTGTGATGTTAGTTTGGAGAAATTGGTGTTGGATCAACTTATAATCCCCTAACTTATATTTTTCTTCATTCTCGTCACTTTTCTCCTTGATATTGTATTGATATTGTAAGGAGAAATTCTGTCTTGGTCACTCATAGGAGTTAAAGGGTTAAACATTGCCTTGCCAACAGAAACTATATACAATCGAAAAATACAACTGAAAAAGGTAGTACTGAAAATTTTCGACCATTTGCCTGGAGGCATGTCTGTATTGTCATAGTTATCGTTTCACGCAATCGTAAAGCACACAACAGCTACTTAACAGCTATTGTTGATGAAAAAAAATTACGACGATTCTCACAAAATTACTTGTACTGAACTCTCAGCGGCAGGCAAATCCATGGGGCACTTTTTTCCATTCACTCAATACCAATTGCCATCAGCTCTTGTGATACGACTCTTTAGCAGTCTTCCATCTATCCAAGCATAGGTATTCACAATCCCCATGACTTTTGCAGCTCCGATTCGCTGTCTCTCAAGCGTCTTTTCTCGGTTCTTTTCAGTATTTGCGAGCCTCTCAAGCATTTCAATGATTTGCTCCTTGCTTAACGACCTTCCATTCGCCTCATTAGCTTTTTTCGTGTCGGCTGGTTTTGGCGCACTAAGTCTTGCAACAACAGCGTCCAGTTCATCTCTTGGCATGCTCGCTGTTTGTTTATATTCTGGGTATTTTATGAAACTTGTCCTGTTCCAAGACATTGCGGTTATAAATGAACCTTCCACCTGCAAAACGCTCAAGGTTAAGATCTCATTTCTTGGCGACAAAGCTTGTCGCTTGCTGGGCTCAGTAAGGCAAATACGTAAGCAAGACCTAAGCCTTTTCAAGTGAAATGAGTCCAATTGTTCAGCACTTACAATAACATTGATATTCTTGAAAAATGCAGCGGGCCAATGACGACAGAATTTAGAGGATTAGTGCTCAACCAATGTTTTGTTTATTTAATAACAGAAAAAATAAGTTATTTTCATTGTGCACGTAATGGAAAATAAAAGCTTCTATATACAGGTCACAAGACTTTTAATTAAAATCATTCAGGTGAAGAGCACCAAAATATGAAACAAACAGAAAGAATAGTTCTATGTTGACTTTATATATTTATTCGCTAAGGGCCTAGTCATCAATTTCAATTCACTGTTTATCAAAATATACTTAAATTTTAAAGTTTCATGGCAGATGGCATGCACATCAGTGCAGCAAATCCTTCTAATACTTTGATCAAATCCATTATTTCCCTTAAAACATATTCTACGTCACGGTACTGGTTAATTCAAAAACAATATATAAAGACAATAGCTTTATCAGTTATACTGCGTAGAATAACATCTGACTATGATCCACGTAATGCGCTTCTACATAACCCTAAGGCCCAGTTCAGAAGCTGTACTTTAGATTGGCTCAGTCAATTAATCCCGCCTGGTTCAGCCGGGAAGAACGGCTGTAGGCCGACTTTGATTCAGACGCCATACGTCAATTGAGCAGAGCCAAATGCATAATTATTTTAGTGTATTTTTCATGTTTTTTTTACCCGAGAGCATGCACAAAGAAGTGGTTTACAGTAGAAAAATGACGGCTTGGCGGGCCATACTAGACGATGGTGACATGTGTTGTTCGAGTTGGGGCACAACCAAATATACTTGCTTGAAATGTAGCATCCCAATTTGCAATAACTGTTCAATTTTTGAAGAAGACGAAGATTACCATGAATGGGTCGCTGGTAAAAGCGTCGCCATTACGACGGTTTGCTTTCATCTTCTTCTTCTTTTTCTTTTTGCACTGTTTTCCAGCAAAAGAAAAGCTCTTGTTCGCAGATTGCTGCCGGAATCCATGACGTCCGCCACTTTTACAATTGTATGCTAAACCAATGATCAAATATTAATTTTCTTCGATTAAGTATATCGAGCGATTTTGATCGAGCAACCAATGATACCCTGTCAATGAACCATGAAAATATGCCTATGTGATTAACGGACTCTAATACTCTTGTATTTTCCTTGTTCGAGGAATGAGATCACAAGGGAACTTTTAGAAACCCTTCGATGCCGAAAAGATTTATGGTAAAGTGGCTTAGCCTGACTAGGGTACAACAAGAGAGGATGCCTCTTTCATTAAGTTCTTAATTTATTCCACAGTGGCTTAACAGTTACGAAAAAAACACACTATTTAGCAAACGGGTGGTGGTAACATGGTTAACATGCAAATTATCAATTCGATAAGTTCTAGCATGTACAACTGGTGGAGTGAACAAAAGATATCATTAGAGAAGTCAGGCTTAGCTTCAACCACCTGCTGAACTTAAAGATTTTCATTACTTTTCATTTTCTTGCTGGGGAAACTGTTTATTTGGGTTCAATTCAAATCCCAATTGCATGTTTTCATTATAGAAGCTCGAATATAATTTGAATGACTCTTTGTTATTGTATTCATGACTTGGAAAGATAATTGTATTGTTTTTTCCGGTTTGCCGACTTAAAGTACAAAGCTGTGTCCCTTTATGTCCCGTTTATGACCAAATAGGGCAATGCCATAGCTTCACTAGTACAACTTCGCCCTATTTGGTCATAAAGCCACAGTATCTTGCAATTGCCTGTTTTTTTTATGATTTCTTCATCTAAAACGAAAAAGGAATAAATTTTCTTTGACGCTCTCAACATCTTTGTCGGGATTTTGTCTGAACCACGTTTAGAATGGTTTCTATACATAAGAGGTTTGTTTCTGTTTTCTATTCCTTTACAGTTACATCTATTTGTTCTTGAAAACTTTTAAATGTCACTATAAAACTCACACCGAACGAAATAACTTAGCAAATCAAGTGGTATCATAGTAAAGAGAGTGATACATAAAGAAAAGGAAAAGCTAAAATAAAACACACAAGGTAGCACAAAGGGGAACAAAGCGGGAACCTTGCCTAGATCATAGATCATAGATCATAGCTTATGCGCATCCAGACTATTAACAATTTAGTAAGGTAATCGCATGGAACCGAGTTAAATCAAGGATTAACATCACGCGTGTTTTAGGAGCGACAAGGACACTTTCTGCCGACTTCTGAAAATAAAAATGATATCAATCCTTAATTTTTTAGAAGGGAACAATGCGATTACATGTTAGTGATATAAAAAAGGGAAAATTGCTATTTGATTAAGATGTTAAAAACGCACGCTATTGCGCAATTTCGTAGAAAGCCATTTCAGTGTTATTAACGTCAATGAACTGTAAAATGCACGAATTTTGTACAACAAAGCCAAAGCAATTAAATTAGCCCTGCTAAAATTCATTCGTGATAAATGAAATTATAAGAATTATTTTATGGCAAAGCCTCTCTTAATGTTTTCGATTTCCAGTCATTTTGCCGGGGCAATTATCAAAATTAATCAAAACCGCCCTCTGTCTCAGACAATCAAAATTTAATAATTTTGCCCTCTATGATATAAAAGCCATCTATAATTGTTGCTAGTTTGTGATTTGTATATTTTTTAGTACTTTAATCCTTTCAGAATGAGTTCCAAGAAAACAACCGGTTGTCCTCAGGACCGAAAAACAAGGCTTCCAAAGCAGGTGAGCCTTTCCTGTTAACCGCTATGCTCATTAATTAGATCGTACAAAGATTACTTCTTCAGACAAACATAAAATACTTCTCGAAAAGGCTGAACTTTAATCTAGAGTCTTGAAAGAGGCACAGGATTCACACCATTATTGAGCCATTATTAAACTTCCGGCGCAGACCATCATTCTATTCCATTTAGACTTTCTAAGGATGTTAAAATGGTGGACCTTGACACATCATATATATACAAGCAGATTTTCTAGTGAAATTAGAACAGAGTTTTAGAGTCATGTTAGCATGTCAGCTGCGCGTTTGACTATTTTTTTGCCAAGAATTAATGAAGAGGGAGTACAATGTTTTAAACATTGAGTCCACTGGTCTGGAAGACCTATTCTCGAGGGCTATTCTCGAGGGCTATTCTCGAGGGCTATTCTCGAGGGCTATTCTCGAGGGCTATTCTCGAGGGCTATTCTCGGACTATTGAATTGTTGTGCGTCATTCACAGGAAGTTGTTTATGGGCTGTGTTTACAACTCTCACGACAAATGTCGTCTACATTTTCAGTTTCCTGGATTGTAATATAAATGTAGTCCGAGATTTTTATTGAAAGGAGTTTAGCATTTTACTTTAAGGTAGATTCTGAAGGCAGATATACCCAGACTTATCAACTGATTATAGTTCCTCTAGTTGTTTTAATGGTTTTCTATAATTATTTTCACTATTCACTTATTTATATGTCTCCTGCCTTTATTTGTTAAGGTTTATCCAGATAATTTGATGAGACATGAAGTGCGTGAATTAGAAGCCTTTGTCGCTAACCAGAATACATGCAATGATGACACGGGACACTCAGAGGTAACTAAATGTGCTAACCTGTCAAATGAAGAGAGCCAAATTGACCACAAAAGCCAAATTGGCCCCAATGTCTTGAGGGACAAATTGGTCCCTCGAGGTTCGTTTTGGACTATTTAACCCAAAATGGGTCGGACAGGCACCATTTCGACCCCTCCAAAATCTGAATTGGCCCAAATGAATTTTACTTTGAAACTTTTTCTCAATTTGGCCCTTCCAAGAGCCAAGTAGGATTTACCAATTTGACCCCACCAAGGTGTAATTCTTGAAATTACTGATAATCTACTCCAAATTGTCAACAGTTTTGGTTACCTGGAAGTCCCATGACGACTTGAACGACACAAGGACGTAGGAATTCGGGAATGTTACAAGGGCCATAAACCGGTAAAAGTAGATCTTTCACTCGGTCGAAACCGGCACAGTAAACTATGGATTCGCTTATTCAACTTTATGCTGTGAATTTTTCAGAGTAAAATCTTGTTATGGAAGGGATTTCTCTCCAAAATTCGTCCTTCTCTGGCTAGTGCATCTCAGTAGCTCCTTCTGCTTATCACATTAGTCGAACCTAAACCGCGTGCGTCGGACACAAGAATGAATTATAGCAGCGAATTCATCACTGAGGAGGCTCAAGTCGCATGGAATGAGACTTAAGAAAGGATAGGTAAGCGAAAGAAATTTGCTTAACAATATATTTTATTGGAACTTTACATACACAAACTTGACCGCTCCATTGATCTTTGTTCGTATCTTCATAGTTAGTAGAGGAGACTGTTGCAGAAAAGGACGGTTGCGATGGCCAAGATCTCCTTCCCATTGCTCAAGATGCAGACGAACCAAAGCACTACTTCCCTACTATAAAAGAGCGTCTAAAGTTCAAGAAATTGATTGCAGTGAACGCTGAACCTAGAGATGACACGGGTTCTTTGTCGGTACAATAATTAACTTTCCCACGCACCAGAGAATTTGACGCATGCATGGTTCGCCTTTTCTCCCGAGCCTTGCTGAGTCTCAGTGGTTTCACAACTAAGGTCATGTGATCTAATTTTGGCGCCGAGAGATAGAGACGGTTACGGTTCGAATACTGCGATTGCTCAAAATGGACTCTGATTTTAGGATCTCTCAAGTTCTGAATTTTTAATCTTTTTCTGATACTTTTATGTTTATGTCTTGGTTTGTATCCACTTAAGCTGATTTTTTGGTTCTCTCTCTCTTTTAGCGTGCAGAATCAAGTCCTTCGAGTAAGACGTTTCAAACGTCGATTGATGATTTAGAAAACATAAGCGATTATGAAAATTTAGAAGTGACATCGGCAGCTAAAGAAAAGGGCAAATTGCCCAAGGATCTCTGTCTTATGGACGAAGCGACAGACCTGTCCGAGTAAGTTCTTATAAATTAAACCGCAGGCAGCCCAAGCACACGTCTCGAGAAAAAGCCAACGATTAATTCATGAACGCGTCACGCGTTGTGACTCAGTGTTAAGTTACGAGAGGAACCGTGACGCGTGACGCGCTCATGAATTAATCGTTGGCTTTTTCTCGAGACGTGAGCTTGGGCCACCTGTTATTAAGCTCAGCAGGATGATGAAGAGTTCATTATCGATGTACTCTTTAGTTAAGGAGGAAAAATGTCGGGGAAAGCACCCACAAAAAATGGTGAGATTTACTACATTTTTATTGAAATACACTTTATATGTATCTACTTGCACTATGCACAAAACAAAGTAAACCCAATGTATAAATCTGGTAAACTCAAAAATTAGTGAATTGATAGGATGTAATCGGACAGTTTAATTTTTTGAAAATAAATATTTACCTATATAGGTTCCTCCTGGATGGCTTTCAAAATTCCAACTACCATCAAGGGTAAGAAACTTTTCTCTGTTTTGTTTTTTAAGTCCACAAGCAATCCTTATTAATTCATGAATACTGTACTAGAACTGAAGTGCATAGAGGTATGATTTCTTTTCTTGATAAGTAAATATATAGTTTGGTGAAAATACATCACTGATGATCACTGAACAATGATTGTGATTTTTCTTTTTATGCATAATTTGTTAACATATATGGAAACTTTGGAAATTTACTGTTCTCCAACAGCAAATTTATTTGCTCATTTATTTATTTTTTGTACAGTTCTCTACCTCAGTAGAGTTGAATATCCAGGAGGGATATCTCACCAGCAACCCAAAGCAGTCTGAGCAGCAGTAGATTGTAAAAAAATTATTGCAGAGTATCCTTGTATCAGGCTGGCAAGATACTAATAGACTTGAAAACTGAATGGATTGGTGTGTTTAAAAATCTTTTGTAGTGAAAAGAGACTATTTTGTGGCGCTGAATCTCTTGCCTTAAACTAAAAAGGTGCAGAATAATCACTCTGCATGAACTATTAAGTTCATGACCTTTGTTCTTATGTGTTTGCCATCACATATGCATTGAATGAAGTTGTGACCATTTTGGAGGTATGAGTCCAAAGAAATGCCACTTTGGTACAAAAATGAACAGCTAAAATTACTGAGTCCATTTGCTTATGAAGTCCAGATACAAAGGTTCAAGTACCTTTGGGTTGTATTTAATTTTGCTTGTTTTTGTTCAGTTTTTTTTATTTGGTAATTGTTTTTTAAATCTCCTGTCGTCAAACCGTTAGATAAATATTACATGTAGAATAGCTGATTCTTTTCAGATATTTTGGGAGTTGTGCATTTATTTTTTTTTAAATTCCTGTCTTCAAACCATTAGATAATTATCGCACATGGAATAGCTGATTCTTTTCAGACATTTTAAGAGTTGTGAATTATTATTTTTTTTAATTGCCTGTTGTCAAACCATTAGATAAATATTGCACATGGAATAGCTGATTTTTTTCAGATATTTTGGGAGTTGTGCATTATTTTCAAGCCTTGTAGGGAAGACAAATTACAAGCATTGAGCCAAATTTCCACTTCCATTTCTAGTGTTTTTGCTTATAGTTTTAGAAAAACATCTTATATATATATATATATATATATATATATATATATATATATATATATATATCATCTGAGTAAATAAAAGGAAATGAGAGGAAAGTGACCAACTAAAAATGGCAGACTAGCCGGCAATTTTTACCGGCTACAGGTTGTTGTTGCATTTCTTATTTTGATAATTTTCTGTTCTTTAAATCAGTCTTCATTTAAGCTGCCTCACATTATCACATTTGCTAAGTCATTGAAAAAGGAAGCTTTACTCACAAGTGTCTCTTGGGTGTCATTTCTAGCAATGCTTGCACTGTTTAGAAGTATACTGATATATGGAAGAGATCTATTTTAGAAAGTGGTTGAATTAATGTTAAATATGCATGTAATATGTGGTTCTACACTGTAAAATGAAAAGAGTTGATTTGGCCCAAAAAATGGGGCCAAAACAAGTGAGTCCAGTTTGGTCCTGGCTTGGGGTAAATTCGGCCCCATTGAAATGGGGCTGTTTATGGCACCATTTTTTGGGCTAAATCAACCCAACTGTAAGGGCCAAATTGGAAAATACTGGACCCTCATTGGAATTTAAAAGGGCTAAAATGGCCCCCACAATTTCAGCCCTCCCAAAAATGACCCCCTTAAATGTGGTAATGTAAACAGCTTATAACTAAGACTGATATAAAGTACAGGAAATTATCAAAATAAGACAGAGGCAACAAATGGTCCAGCTCCTGCACAAGAATATAGATCTTGTTTGATTTGTGCACATGAAAAACAAAGAGCCTTAGATCAGCATAGAGTATTCTTCCAGTGGAAGTGAGAATACATGCACTCATATTGCTACTTTAGGTATTATCAAAATATAAACTATCAGCAAGTACTACTTCAGGCATTTGCCAAGTCATTGAAAACAGAGGAAACAGTGACAAGAGTCTGCCTGTGCCCAATTTCAAGCAATGCTTGCTATAAAAAAAGTCAAAATTGCCTTTGACTGATTGTAAGAAACATTGGAAATATAAATGAGCCAAGTAACCCAGTGAGAGCATCAAGAATCTTTTTGTGTGGGAAGTGACAAATTACACTTCCCTCTGTCACTATATTCAGGAGATTGATGTATTGAAGATCTCCAACAATTAAAATTTGTGCTGGACATAATCTCTGATTGCTGAATCCACATCAGCTACTCTATGCAATAAAAACAAGTTTTATAACCATATTAAAATCAAGCCAAAGTGCAAAAAGTGCCTGTAGCCAGTAAAAAAAAGAATATATATATAATGTATTTCAAAAACTATAAGCTAAAACACTAGAAATGGAAGTGGAAGTTTAGCTCAATGAGTGTAATTTGCCTCCCCTTCAAGGCTTGAAAAAATAATGCACGACTCCCAAAATATCTGAAAAGAATCAGCTATTCCATGTGCAATATTTATCTAATGGTTTGACGTCAGGAAATGTTTAAAAAATTGCAAAATCAGAAAAACTAAACAAAAAGAAGGCAAAATTAAATACAACCCCAAAGTACTTGAACCTATGTATCTGGACTTCATTAGCAAATGAGCTCAGAAATTTTAGCAGTTCATCTTAGTACCAAAGCAGCAGTTTTTTGGACTCATACATGTACCTCCAAAATGGTCACATCTTCATTCAATGCATATGTGATGGCAAACACACAAGAACAAAGGTCATGGACTTAAAAGGTGAGAGTGATTATTTTGCAACTTTTTAGTTTAAGGCAAGAGATTCAGCACCACAAAATTGTCTCTCTTCACTGCAAGCAGAAGAAGCAAAGCAATAGATTTTTAAACCATACCAATCCTCTCAGTTTCCAAGTCGACCTAATCTAGTATCCCACTAACCATATAAGGATACTCTGCAATAATTTTTTTTATAATCCACTGCTGCTCAGAGTACTTTGGGCTTCTGGATATCCAACTCTACTGAGGTAGAGAACTGTACAAAAAAAAAAACAACAAATGAGCAAATTAATTTGTTGTTGGAGAACAGTAAATTTTTGCAACTACAAAGTTGCAAAATATATGTAAGCAAACTGTGCATAAAAAGTAAAAACACAATAATGGTGATCATCAATGATGTATTTTCACCAAACTGTGTATGTACTCATCAAGAAAAGAAATCATACCTCTATGCACTTCAGTTTTAGTTCAGTATTCATGAATTAATAAGGACTACTTGTAGACTTAAAAAACAAAACAAATAAAAGTTTCTTACCCTCAATGGTAGTTCGAATTTTGAAAGCTATGCAGGAGGAACCTATAGATAAATATTTGTTTTCAAAAAAATTAAACTGTCTGATAGCATCCTATCAATTCACTAATTTTTTAGTTTACCAGATTTAAACATTGGGTTTACTTTGTTTTATGCATGGTGCAAGTAAATACATATCTAATATATTTCAATAAAAATAAAGCAAATCTCAACATTTTTGTAGGTGCTATCCCCGAGATTTCTCATCTTTTTAACTGACCAACTGGCACCTTGTGTGTTTTCCTTTGGGATAAAATCGAAAGAAAGTAATCGATAATGTACTCTTCACCATCCTGTTAAGTTTAATATGCAAGAACTTACTTAGACAATGCTCAGTTCTGTCGCCTCGTCCGTAAAACAGAGATCCTTCGGCGATTTACCCTTTTCTTTCGGTGCCGATGTCACTTCTAAATTTTCATAATCGCTGATGTTTTCTGAATCATCAATCTGTCGGAAAAGTGACGTCAGCCGTGTAACCTCGCAACGCAAAACCAAGGGTGGTCTTTAGGATTGTGGTTTTGTAAAAGATATAGGCTAAGATCGACGCGATACGAAGCGTGTGACGACTAGAATAAAGATAGGAAAAGAAAACTACGCGAGTGACTAGTGTTGCTATACTGGGATTTCCAACACTAACTGGCACCTCCGACGGGACTGAGATCGAGACATGGAACTGGAGGCACTTCAGAAGAATTTGGACGCAAAACTCAAGCTTTTGGCGTACAAGCAAGAAAAGGGAAAGGGCATTGTGGACAAGGCAAACGCGACAACTATTGGGAGACACCGTGACGGGTTGGTGTGTTTAGCAAAAGAAGCGGACGAGACCAAATTAAAGATCGAAGAGAAGAAGATTGCAAAGGGTGAGCAAATGGACGAGGTATGTGCATGGAGCAATGAAATAGACAAAGTTATTGAGGGTGTAGACGCGGAGATCGAATACCTTGGGAAGTGTTTGGGGGAGGTGAAGAAAAAATCGCAAATGGCCGAAAAAGAAAGCGAGAAAGCGACAATCGCGAAGGAGAGAGAGGAGCAACTCGCGTTTGAAAAAGCACAATGGGAAATGAAGCTTGATTACGAAAAAAAATCAGAAGAATTAGGTAGCAAAAAAGGGAAAGGGTTATCAGGCGATTCCGGAATGCACGCAAAGTTGCCAAAGCTATCAATAACGAAGTTTGATGGGTCCTTCGAACAATGGCTCTCTTTTTGGAACAAATTTTCCGCGGAAATAGACGCGACGGATCTGTCAGCAGTGACAAAGTTCGCTTATCTAAAGGAACTCCTTGTTACAAAGGTACGAGCGGACATAGATGGACTCCCGTTCAATCTTGAGGGGTACGAAAGGGCGAAGGCCATCCTAAAATCGGAGTACGGGAAAACGTCAGAAATTGTAAATGCATATGTAAACAACATCATGGGTTTGCCTACCATCACAAGCGCCAGTCCAAAAGAAATTAATGAGTTTTACAAAAGGCTTCTGTTCAATGTACAAAGCTTAGAGACGCTCGGGAAGTTACGTGAAGTCTCCGGAAATGTGAGGGCGGTGTTAGACAAACTGAAAGGAATAAAGGGAGACTTAGTCCGGGGACACGAAGATTGGCGAGACTGGGATTTCGCTAAACTGATTCAGGCAATTAAAGGTTGGAGAGACATAAATTCAGAAGGAGAAGAAAGCGATGGTGCGAGTGTGTCCAAGAGGAAGAATGATCGCAACGACTGGAATGCCCGCGTTCCGCCGCCACGCGGAAGGTCTTATCAGGTCCAACAACAAGCAAATGGAGGACAGATGCGCGGATGCGTCTATTGCGATGACACGAACCACACATCCGCTAATTGCACCAAAGTTGTCGCGGTCGGAGACCGCAAACGAATTCTGAGCCAAAAACAGTTGTGTTTTAATTGTACAAGTGACAAACACAGAGCAGACAGCTGTAGAAGCCGCGGGTGTCATAACTGTCAACGCCGACATCACACGTCAATATGTGATCACCCACCAAGCGGTCACACAACGAGGGGAAGATTTATGACGGCACAAAACAAAGGAACAGAGAGAGTCGTGTATCCCGTTGTTGTCGTAGAAGTAAATGGAATCAAATGCCGCGCACTCCTAGACACTGGGGCAGGCAGCTCATACGCGTCGTCAGCTATCCTTGAACACCTGGGAAACAAACCGCTACGAGAAGAATTCAAGCGCATAGAGATGATGCTTGGGTCAACAAACAAGGTCATCGGAGTTCATAGCGTGACGATTGGCAGCCTTGATAGAAAATTTCGATTGGAAACGGAAGTCACCAGAGTGGACCGTAGTACATTGCTATCACTTGACAACCCAGGATATGCTGGGATACTGGAGAAATATCCCTACTTGGATGGGGTATACATGGACGACAGAGACGAGAAGCCTGAGCTACCAGTCCACATTATCCTGGGTGCGAGCGAGTACGCGAAAATAAAGACAGAAACCATACCAAAGATCGGACGTCCCGGCGAACCTGTTGCAGAGCTAACAAAGTTCGGATGGACAATTATGTCACCAGGTAAAGAAGTTGACCTCTCTAATATGTTCTTGACCCAGACGACAGCGGCAGATTACGAACAACTATGCAAATTAGATGTTCTAGGATTGCGTGACACACCAGGCGGAGATCAAGCAGATGTTTATGAAGAATTCAAGGAACAATTAACACGAGGGCCAGAGGGATGGTACGAGACGGGGCTACCCTGGAGGGGAAACCACCCTCCACTGCCCAACCACAGAGCGGGAAGCTTGAAGCGATTGGAAAGTACCATTCGGAAACTGGAGAAGAACGGAATACTCCAGAAGTATGACGCCATAATTAAAGACCAGCTTAACGAAGGAATAGTGGAGCGAGTGTCAGGCCCACCAGTGGGAAAGGAGTTCTATATTCCACATAAAGCAGTGGTGAGAGAAGCTGCAGAGAGTACCAAACTTCGAATCGTGTACGACGCCTCTGCCCGAGCTTCAGAGAAGGCCCCTTCTCTCAACGAGTGCCTTCACGCGGGACCTCCGTTGCAGAACAAGCTTTGGGCTGTTCTTGTCCGTGCACGTTTCCACCCAGTCGCGTTAACAGGTGATATCAAGCAAGCGTTCTTACAAGTACGAATACGGGAAGAAGACAGGGATGCCATGAGATTCCACTGGATCACGGACTTGCAATCCAGGCGAGTGGAAATACTGAGATTCACGAGAGCTCTGTTTGGTTTGGCCCCATCGCCCTTTCTTCTTGGGGGAGTTATCAAACAACACCTGGAAGCCTGTCGTACCGAGAATCCGGACCTGGTGAGGGAAATAGAGAAGAGTCTATACGTCGATGACCTTATCAGCGGGGGACCCACCGTAAAAGCTGCCCTTGAAGTCAAAGCAGGCGTTACCCATGTCTTTAACCAAGCCTCATTCAAGCTGCACAAGTGGCATTCAAATGTTCCGGCAGTGGAGTCCCCTGGTGAGTCTCTTAGCGAAGATACTACATTCGCGAAAGAACAGTTGGGTGCACCTCAAGAAGGAGGGGGATCTATTCTCGGGCTTCCATGGAACAAGCGACAAGATACCATTGAAATAAATTTCCCAACTGACCGCACCCAAGTGACAAAGAGAGGGATACTAGCGGAGATAGCAAGAGTGTATGACCCGTTAGGGCTCGCAGCGCCTATGACATTGAGAGGAAAACTACTGTACCGAGACGCATGTGATTTGAAAGTCGGATGGGATGCTCAACTTCCTGGTCAACTGGGAACCAAGTGGTCAAGATGGGAAGCACAGCTACCAGTGAGCATTTCCGTACCCAGAGCCATACCTCAACACTTTGAAGAGATCAGCAACATTGAGCTACATTGTTTCGGCGACGCAAGCGGACAAGGCGTTTCTGCGGCAGTGTACGGTGTCATATCTCAACCATCCGGTGATAGTGTTGGGCTGATAGCAGCCAAAGCTAGACTGGCGAAGCAAGGCCTCACCATCCCCCGCCTCGAGTTGGAACCGCACCGCATAGAAGAAGGTGAATTACGCAAGCGAGCAAAGTATCTCAGACGATGCAAGGAGGCCGTCTGGAAGCAATGGACGGGGGAGTACTTAAAGGGGCTGCGCGAACGCCATCGTCTAAAGAATCCTGGAAAGCCCGAAAATCCTATTGTGGGCGAGGTCGTGCTGATCAAGTCGGACGACAAGAATCGCGGGAAATGGAAGGTCGGGATCGTCACGGAACTAATCAAAGGGCGTGACGGTGTTGTCCGGGGAGCAAAGTTGCGCACAGGGACCTCACATCTAGAGCGAGCAGTACAGCAGCTGTATCCGTTAGAACTGTCATGTGATCGACCGGGAGACGGCGACAGACCTCCAACGACCGAGTTGCGCATTGAAGCGCCAGCGTTCAGGCCTTCCCGTGATGCAGCCGTCGCAGCAAGATTACGTATGGAGGATCTTGCTCACGATGAGGAAGGGGATTGAACTTTGAACCAAACCGAAACAGATTGGATGACAACAGCGGATCGGATGCTTGAACATTCTACTTATGAACTGAACATCTGCCACTATGGCTACTGATTGATCAATGATTAGTGTGATTAGGAAATCGATTGAGAATTCTAGATGATAGATTCGTTCATAAAATCTAAGCGATAAGGTTCATTTCTCGACAGACATTTGCTCTCCGAGACAAATGGGGGGAGGGTGTCGGAAAAGTGACGTCAGCCGTGTAACCTCGCAACGCAAAACCAAGGGTGGTCTTTAGGATTGTGGTTTTGTAAAAGATATAAGCTAAGATCGACGCGATACGAAGCGTGTGACGACTAGAATAAAGATAGGAAAAGAAAACTACGCGAGTGACTAGTGTTGCTATACTGGGATTTCCAACAAATCGACGTTTGAAACGTCTCACTCGAAGGACTTGATTCTCCACGCTGAAAGAGAGAGAGCCAAAAAAATCAGCTTAAGTAGATGCAAACAAAGACATAGACATAAAAATATCAGTTCACCTTTTCGAGAAAAGATTAAGAATTCAGAGTGAGAGATCCTAAGTATTCGAACTGTAACCGTCTCTATCTCGGCGCCAGAATATTTGATCACGTGACTTTAGTTGTGAAACCGCCGACACTCAACAAGACTCGGGAGAAAAGGCGAACCATTCATGCGTCAAATTCTTTGATGAGAAAATTAATTATTGTACCGACGAAGAACTCGTGTCATCTTTAGGTTCAGCATTCATTGCGATAAATTTCTTGAAATTTAGACGCTCTTTTATAATAGGGATGTAGTGCCTTGGTACGTCTGCATCTTTGGCGATGACGGGGAGATCTTGGCCATCGCAACCGTCCTTTTCTGCAAGATAAGATACGAACAAAGATCAATGGAGCGGTCAAGTTTATGTATGTAAAGTTGCAGTAAAATGCGTTGTTAAGAAATTTCTTTTGCTTACCTTTCCTTTCTTAAGTCTCATTCCATGCGACTGTTGCCAAAAAACAGCCTCTTCAGTGATGGATTTGCTGCTATAATTCATTATTGTGTCCGACGCACGCGGTCCAGGTTCGACTAATGCGATACGCAGAAGGAGCTGCTAAGATGCACTAGCACAGGAAGGACGAATTTTGGAGAGAAACAACTTTTATGACAAAATTTTACTCATTAAAAAATTCACAGCATAAAGTTGAGTAAGTCAATCGATAGTTTATTGTGCCGGTTTCGACCGAGCGAAAAATTTACTTTTACCGGTTTGTTGCCCTTACAACATCCCAAATCCCTACGTCCTTGTGTCGTTCAAGTCGTGATGGGACTTCCATGTAACAAAAATTGTTGACAATTTTGAGATAATTATCAGTCATTTCAAAAATTGTACCTCGTTGGGGCCAAATTGGTAAATCCTACATAGCTCTTGGAAGGGCCAAATTGAGAAAAAGTTTCAAAGTAGAATTCATTTGGGCCAATTCAGATTTTGGAGAGGTCGAAATGGTACCTGTCCGACCCGTTTTAGCTTAAATAGTCCAAAACGAACCTCGAGAGGCCAAATTGGCCCTGTGGAGAGGAAAGAGCCCTCTACTTCTGAAATGGCCTCTCATTGGAGCTGAATTGGCTATTTTTAAAGGGGTAATTTGCGAGAGGACTGTAATTTCGAAAGCTGTTTTGGCCCCTTCAAATTCCAATGTGGCTCCCGTATTTTCCAAATTGACCCTTCACGTAGTCCAATTTGGCCCTCACAATTGGGTCGGTTTAGCCCTCAAAAATTGGTGCTAAAAACAGCCCCATTTCAATGAGGCCAAATTGACCCCAAGCCAGTACTAAACTGTACTCACTTATCATTCGCCCCAGTTTTTGGGCCAAATCAACTCTCCATTTCACATGAACTTGGTAGGTAAACATACTATTTATTAACTTTCCCAGACGAGGCAAAGAACAACGCAACTACGCACGCGCAGGACTATGGTGCAAAGTTAAAAATTTAACAGATTCTGATGCATGCAGTTCAACACCTGTGCAGTAGAAGATTAGTGAGTTTTCCCCATACGAGATAACTAATGATATATAGCCGTCGCTACCTCGTAATTGTATACTTCAACGTAAAATTATGTGTCTCCATATCAAAAATATTCAGCTGTTATTCAATAGCAAGTGTGGGAATATTTAACAAATAGAGAAGCCTTGACTGTGCTTTGTACTGTTGCAAAGCACACAGGAAGCGGCTAGAGCACGAAAGAAGTGGAGTGAAAAACACGAGACGTTGTCGAGTGTTTCTCCCCATTATTTTTAATGTACTTTTTTTTGTGGGGTTCTCAACGTCATCTTCGAAGCAACCCAATGTATGGCATAGGAACTGACTGAGCCAGTTGTTGAGTTTTTCCGAGTAACACAAAAGCCAAGAAGGCTTGGGGCAGCCTGTCATTCTACCAGTACCAAAGTGCGCTTGTACAGTCAGATGCTTTAAAATACCAACACCCTGCATACACCCTGCATCGTATAAAATGACTTATAATCGTATCAATTTAGAAATAGAACTATTTTAACTATTTTGATATTCAAAAGTTTAAATTCATGAGTATACTCAGTCTTTATAATGCGCTAAGGTTCTCTCCGCTTTAAATATGCCGTGTATGGCTTTTCAGAATCATAAAGAGGCAGAATGTTCCGTGATTTCAGTCGCTTGTGAGAAATGCAGGGCTCACGGCATTCCGAAAACAAAGGTAAAATATATACTTACTTCAATAACTAGATGTAGGTTTTTTTCCCTCATGATAATATGAGGTAATTATGGTGTGGTTACAAATGTTATTTACACTGTAAAACATCTCATTTCATGGAACATGAGGTATTCCTGTATTGTGAAAATGATGAGACATCATATGGTCTGTCAAACCTAGCCTTTTTAAATCCGCAACCGCTACTGGGGCGAACTTGACCTTTAAGGATAGAGTGGAGGAGAAAATTTGGAGTGCGCCACACCTATTCCTTGCCAAGCATTCTCATTCGTTCTCAGAATTGCTTGCCACCATTTATATAATTAGCGTAGATAGTTACCAGGGAATTAGAAACTTTAGAAACAAAGTAAATGAAACAAAACTTGAGAGGATGAATGACACGTGATGAAGACAACAGCAAGTCACTGTGAAGCTATTATGCTCACAAAGCTTTGTCATTTTTTCTCCGAACGTTCCAGCACAACCGAAATCCAACCATATTGATCCTGAATGCAAATCAGGAACCACGTCCGATTTCTCCCGGATCCTGCACAACTAAGGTAATATAGGTAATGTAACTGGGTAAGTAGACTTACGCTTCAGATAAAGCTTAGTCTGAAAGTTAAAGTTAGTCTCTCTTTCTGAGATCCACATTCGTTTCGAGAAATATCCATTCTGACAAACAAACAACTTTTGCCAAGGGAATAGTTTCTAAAAGGCGTTTTGTAGATATCCTTCAAACAAACACGTTTTCGAAAAAACTTTTTTTCTATCTACTAAGGAAAAGTTTTGATTTTTTCCTTAAATGCGTACAAAATGTGGTCAAATTAAAATGAGGCCTAGAATGAACGCTCTTCGAAACCTCTTATTAAGAACTTAAACTTTCGAGAAAGTTGAATTGGGGACAAATTATACATGAAAAGGTATTCATGATCAGACTTGTGAGTGCAAATTGATCTGTAGAAGGTTGGCAAATCATCATAACGCTGCTAAAAAAATCCTTTAGAATTCTTTCTCTTCAATCCTTTAAAGAAGAAATTTTAAATAGTGAGAGAGCTTATAGGCGAACGTCCTCTATTGTTTTTCTATATGGTAATAGGCACGACTGAACGTCAGCAACGATGATGACAATGATGAAGACGACGAAGAAGATGAAGACGATGAAGACGATGAAGATGATGAAGACAATGAAGACGATGATGTCGATGACGACGATGATGACGAAGACGACGACAATGAAAACGATGACAACGACGATGACGAAGACAATGATGACAATGACGACGGCGATGATGACTATAACAACGATGACGGTGAAGATGATAACGATGAGGATGACGAGCTGGATCAAATAATAGAAAGTGAGTATAGAGAAGTGGGGTAAAGTAAAATTCATCGTTTTAATTTCGAGCAAACAAACTTAAGTTTACCATGCTCTGTTTTGATTCCTTCTTTGGTTGTTTATGTACTATCAAGATTAACATTCACTTATTTGTCATTTATTTATTCATTTATCTATCTGACAGATTTCCTCTCTGATACTATTTGTGTGCCATACGAACTATAAGAGGCAAAGGGAGATGAGAGAGATCATTGGGAAAGCCTCAGCTAGGCCGGGCGATTCGATGATCCTTAAATAGGGATAATCAAGGGCTCTTGGAGCCAGCTCATTCATGTTATGGCTTAAGTTTGTATTGATTTCTTGGACTTGTTAAATATAGGTACAGTTTAATTCGATTTCTTTCAAGACTTATGGAATAAATTGTATTTTATCCTTGGGCAGTGTGATAAGAAAACTTGTGCATTCGTCGTGATGGGAATTGGAAAAAAGGTTGTGTGGGCTGAAGGCGGGATGGGCAGAGTTCATAAGGCAGACAGTGTCCTTTTTGTTGGTGTGTGTGCGTTTGTGGGGCGGAGCGTGGGCTGAGTGAGCATAATCAGGCATCAAATGTTGCTCTAGTAACAAAATATTAGTAACCCTCATCTTTCAAGATCATTTGTACTATTGTGAAATATTCCTTGCCCGTTCCTTGATATCTTTTGTTTTTAACAAAGCGGCTATTGCATTTGGTTTTTAACAAAGCGGCCACAATCGTTCTAATTTCATTCGAATTTCAAGCCTTCAAATAGTCTGATTTTCACATATGAATTAATTTCGGCCGAATATAGTTCGGTGTTTGAATCAATTCATCTAGAATTAACTAATTTTGGTCCGCCTATCGTGGAATTCAATTCGGCGCAGCTGAGGTACGGCGTCTGAACCGGGCCTAAAACAAAGATGTCGGTTTCAAATAATTATTTTCTGCTAAGCTGCTGGAGCGAGTTCCGAAAGTCCCAGTCATTTCGAATTCTGTGCTGCAAACTAACAATAAGTTTCCGAAAGAAATTATCCTGGTATTGTGGCGCTTGCGAACTTCTGAACAAAGAAAATGACATTTTTACCACTCTTGAGGTCGTCACAAAATTGGCTTCTATCTTGCGCATTGCCACAAATAATACTTAAGTTGTGCCAATTGGTTATAATAATGATAAATGATGTAACACAAAGAGATCTAATTTCTACTATGAAAGAAAAGGATTCTACGAAAATTGTATCTGTAAATTTTAACTATAACTTTGGTATAACTAAGAGGTTCCACTCCAAAATATTCCCCAACTTTGTAATAGGTGTCTCGAGCAGGAGGTGGGTGCGTGTTTAGCAGCGAGAATCTCGCTAAGATTATTTCATTCCCTTTCATTTTTGGTTAAAGATAGAAAAGGAAACTATTCTTATATTAATGTTTCAGGGCTTTGTTAATATCCTTTGAAAGCACCACGCCTTCTACGCTAAGACTCAAGCGATTTCAAGAAAAAACTTGCTCAGTACAGTTCCCGATTGCTCTTTCCGATGTAGAGTTTCTGTTCGCTACAAAGAAAATATTATGTACCGGACGTTGCGGCAAAGCCCTATGTCTCACATGAAGCGATTAACTTTCTAAGGTAATTTCTGTTGATTTTTTTTTCCGAAAAAAGAATAAATGACATCATTGTCTATGGCTTTAAGCGGGCTGTTGTGGTTCCGCTGTAATTTAATCTGTTTTTAGGTTTACGGAAATATAAACTAACGAGAAGACGAAGGGAAAAGGAAGGCAGCTTTCAAGTTTTTGTTGTTTCTTGTCGCTTTATTTCGCGTCACTCTGCCGAAATGTCTGACTTCGTTTCTAGAAACTAACGATGATTCTACAGAGATAAGAGCAGCATGACAGAGACAGCCAAGATGAGGAATACGTCATGCAAGACCACAGGTATCGTCCCAGCCATCTGATCAAAATCACCTTGGAAAAAAAGGTAAATGGTTAAAATGGAGGAACATAAAATTAAATTAAAAGAGAGAATAACAGACAATGCATGTAACGAATTATATTCCTATGTCTCTAAAAAAATTGGAAACTAGCTAACGAGAAGGGAGAAACCCTCTGGCAAGTAATTTAAGACTCGCCATTAAGAAAATAGGAAGCTGACAGCAGCCCAGAAAATTAGGGACTACTGTAAAAGGCTATGATCAAACCAATATTGAGTCTAGTGAACTGCGCATATTCAGAAATCACCCTTACATCAAATTCGGTTTTGTTTAGAAATAATAAAATTTATGGTCTCTTGGTTTTGTTTAAGACACAATAAGGAAAGTTTTTTACCCTTAACGCTCATGATGAACCTATTTTCAACTAGTTAAAATTCTTAATCTATACAACAAATATATATTTCAAATAGGAAAGATTATGTTTTCGTTCAAGACAGGCCGTCTTCCTGATTCTATGAAATGTTATTATCGTTGTCGAGTAGCATTCATTTCTATTACACCAGGCGATGCAATTCCTATTACATACTCCTTCGTAGAACAAATGTTAGACAACTTGTGTTATGTTCCCAAGGTCCTAAATTTTTCAATATAGAAATCCAAAATGCTGGGGCCCTTTCCTTCTTAAGTCTAAATTGCGAATATTTCTCCTAAGTTGTCTCCCTTCGATCTTCCTTTTCTCTTACTTTTCTCAAGCTGCTTGAGAATATGTTTGTTTCCGTGTCTGCTATTGTTGTTGTTGCTTCGTGTAAGTGTATGTTCTTTCCTTTTTAACCTAGAATATTTTGTACCTAAATTACTTCGTATAACTGTCATCTTACTTTATAAAATAATAGGAGCGTGTAGCTTACTTAAGCCTCTTGGTTCTACGGGTTTCCTCGCCACCTGTTGAATTTTCAGTTACATTATATCCATTTATATGGAGTTCCCTTTATTTATACGCTGTATTAAAATTGCAAAATGGCAAAATAAACAAATAAACACTAAAAAATAGACGAAGGAACCGGTTTTTATTTATTGCCTGGGAGGGTAGCCCAATTGAGATCAATATGACACGTTTCGATATACGCAAAGGACTGGCCATACATAAGTATTGGCAAGCTGCTAATACTTATACAATACGCTTATGTACTTTACTTACCGGGAATTACAATGTTAGCTGAGACACTGTAGCTCCTGGAGTGCAAAGTATTCGGACCCATGCGAACACCCATGCATCTGAATGTAACTAACATCAGGAATGGGCAATGGGTAATGTGCAATGGGTGACCGGTAACCGGGAACGGGAGTGCTGCACCGAAAGTGCAGGAGCAGAACCGGGAGTACTGCACCCAAAGCTGCAGCAGTAATCCACATAACGATTTAAAATGGTGTATAATAACACAAAAAAAGGGTCCGCACTAGATTAGGCGAGCGGCGCGCTCGGTCGTCGGAGCAATCATCATGGACGATAAATAAAGTTTTCATTTAAGGGGTGTTTACCTGTTCTTTGACACAGGAACTCATAAACTCTTCTGATGAAAGATACTGAGATGAATAATTAAGTTCTTCGAAAAGTATTAAACGTTGCATTTATAGGGACTTTCAATTCGGACAAAGAGAGCAAGTGAAGAGGAAAGAGGAAGGTTGAACGGCGTGATCATTATCTCTTGACATTTCTCGGCTCCGAAGACGTAAAACGAGTAAGCTCTCAGAACCAAGACAGAGGGCACAGTTTTTCTCAGTGCGGACCGCCCTAAGCTGGTGAATAACATTTTCAAGTATGATTTCAATTCTGTTAGTAATTTTATTATAATTTTTTTGTTGTCAATCTTGTTTTTGTTTCGCTCTACCTTGGCCGTAAGAATAAGAAATTTAAGGTAGAAAGTCATTTTGTAAAGCGTAAACATCGCGAAGGTATCTACTTAGTATACGAACTCCGCTCTGCGTAGTTTAGCGTGATTCGTTAGTTAGTGTAAAAGTATGACGATTCATACCAATGCCGTCCAGGAATGCTATTGACTTGCAAACAGTGTAATAAAAATGTTAATGAATGGTTTTACGCACTATATTGATTATGTATTGTCTCTATTGACTCTCAAGATGGTGTAAATGACTTGAATCTTAGCGCAAATGAAAGTATATTTTTCTCTTTTGTTTGACGAATGACGCCTAAGAATGCCTAAAATTGTTATTGAATGCTGATTAAAATGCAAAAATCGTTAATGAATCTGATTTACGTGCAAATGATGGTTTTTTGTCTCTTATGATTGTATTTCCACGCAATTGTTCGCCCCTTAACGCAAATGAATGCGTACTTTCTCGAAATGAACAGCAAAAGGTGTACAAAGATGAGGAATATTTAGAGTGGAATTAACTATACCAAAGTTGTAGTTAAAATTCACAGATACAATTTTCGTAGAAAACTTTCGTGTTTAATGTACTTTCAGAATAAAATAGAGCTCTCTTTGTGTTACATCATTTCTCATAATTTAACTAATTGGCACAACCAAGGTATTATTTGTTGTTTGCTATGCGCAAACATAAGAGAGAATATAATATTGAAGGCTGTAAGCAGTAAATGATAAAAGAGTTTTCATTCCTTGAAGACTGCTACATATCGGCAGAATAAACAGAAAATTCGGAAAAGAAGGGGCGTACCCAAGGTACCGCCCCTAAAAGAGCTACGTGCAAGCCGTAGAAGTTATCTGATTAAAAATTCAGTGCGGAAGATGAAAAGTACTACATGTTTATACCTTAAGTCACCCCTAAGAAAAAGAGGTGTCGAACGTGCTAAATTCAAATTTAAAAACTGTTCTCCGGATCGAGGATTCGACATGGATTTAACCTAAAAACGAGAGTGTTAAATGGGTGAAAGTATAAAGAAGGGTTACTTACAGGAAATTTCTGCACGAGATTAATTTTTATAAGGTAGACTCATTTTCTTAGTAATTAATCATCTTTTAGCAACATAATGGAAAATAATTAATATACTGATATCTAGCCGCAAACCGCAGTTTATGCAAAAACATCTGTCTCCATGTTAAATTCACGATTATAATAACTATAAATGTGACCAAACTCTACCTGTAAGGTAAGACCGCCAAAAAGAATATGAATTGATCAACTGGCCTATTACAATGTTTACTGAATGGCTTATGCTGATATTATTTCCATTTATTTGCACGTTCAAATAAGTCAAAAATCACCCATAATGAAAATTCTTGTTAGATGCCAATTTTGTCTTTTAACACTAATATATAGATTTAGCTAAGCCTGAAAGCGGAACTCGCATTTTTTTTTCCGCACGTCTCAAGGACACAACGCCTTGCCCCGGCCAGGACTAGAGTCCGGGTCGTCCGACTCGGAGCCTAGTGCACTGACCACTGGACAAAGCTGTGGCGTTGACGTGCCCGCGGTACAGTTGACCACGCATGTTAAAAGTAGCACCTTGTACGGTCGTACGGTCGTACATCTTAATTTTTTCGGCTTGATGGGTTACTACTATTTTTATAATTATGGAGCTATGCTCTGCGAGCCCCGCTATAAACTAATTCGATGGTAGTGGAACTGGCTAACAATTAACTATGATTCTACAATAAAAGTAGCACGACTGAGACAGCCAAGATGAGAAACACGTCATGCAAGACCACAAGTGTCGTCCCAGCAATCTGATCAAAATCACCTTGGGAAATGGAACAATTAAAAAATTAAATGAAAAGAAAAGATAAAAAACAATACATGAGACAAATTATATTCATCTGTCTCTAGGCAGTTTTAAGGCGAGCCATTGTAGCCTGAGACTTAGAGTGAGACAGAGTGAGATTTTGTAGAAAATCGCTTGCGAGAATGATCGTAACTTGCTTGCTAAAAAAAAGGAAACTATTTAGCGAGTAATTAAAAACTCGCCAGCGATAAAATAGGAAGCTGACAGTAGCTCAGAAAACTAAGGACTGTTGTAGAAGACTTTATGATCAAACCGATACTGCATCTAGTGAACCACATATATTCCGAAATCAGCCTTACATCAAATTTGGTTTTGTTTAGAAATTGTAAAATTTATAAGCTCTTGGTTTTGTTTAAGACCCAGTTAGGACTGTCACGTTTACGGATACGAACTCTAATCTTTTTTACTTATGTAACTCTTCCGTTTTTAGCACAAAGACACTAAGAAACTTTCAATGACATTCTATTTAATTTGTTAGCGCGCTTTGTTTGATTTCCGTTCCGTGACTAACGAATATCCGCTCAAAGCTAGCTACATAAAGCCCTGTTCATTTCTATTTCCGGTACGTCAAAGTGTAAGAACTAAATTCGCCTTCTATAAGCAAGTAACTCAGTTGCGAGGAGTCACTGTAGCGAAAGCATTTCGGAGCTGAACGAAGTTTAGGAGTTCTCTACCCCGGAGTCAAGATCCGATGTAAGTTACGCTCGTAATATTCCTCATTTTTATCATTTCTAGTTTTGTAGTCTTTCGGTTTTCCTTATCTCGAACCTTCATGTATCCGTTCTATAGTTTTTACCGCCTGTGCTGTACAAAGACTGCCAGCTTAAGTGAATAAAGAGTTTGATGCTGCTGCTTATCTAAAGTTCAACACTGTGGTTATACTGGCGAACTCCGGTGCACAACACCACGTGTCTGCGACACCGGGAACGCGACAAGGACAGTTCTTCACAGGTGTACACGGTCTCAACTTCTGTTCGAGATGGCGAGATTTTGTACGTCTGTTGGATCCCATTTACGATCGATAGCATTCGATATCATTGGATTAAGTCACAAACGCAGCTCTTTTGCCCTAGATGGGAAACCCCTTTTTTAGCTGTTATAATCCACCTTTGATTTTGTTTTTGTTTATGTTTTCACCGAGTTTACCTCTTCACCCAGCCTTAACGTCAGTGTAGTCAAGGAGACCTAAGGACCAGATTATATCAAGAGGTACCTTTAACGCTCATGATGAACCTATATTCAAGCAGTTAAAAATTCTCACTTTATACAGGGAAGATTATGTTTTCGTTCAAGATAGGCCGTCTTCCTAATGTTATGTACAGCCTCACCTCTGACACGAAGAATAAATCGCTGGCACTTATCTTCTACATTTTCGGAGCAGTTTGAAGGAAGACAACAGTAATAAAATCCACGGTCGCTATACTCCAGTTCAGATATGGTCAGAATATAAGGGTCATACATGCTGGCTTGATCGATCTTGTAGTGTCCGCCTGATCCAGCTATCGATAAAGGTAGAACAAGAAAGAGTTAATACGTCAAGAACAGATCATTTGCCTATTTGGTCATTAAAAGACCACAAAAATTAATTAACTAACACCTATTTGCCGAAGTGAAGTTAGCTGGTAGTTGATATTCACCGAGCTGCAAAGTGGCGAAGTTAATATCCAACATCCAGGCTAATATTGCTTTATTATCGACTAAAACAGTGCTCAAGACAATATAGCACAGAAAGATGACCTAAACTTCGAATTTAAGAGATCCTCGCAGCTAAGAACACTACTGAACTAGTAGTTGAAAATAGGACCTGAATAAAATTCAGGCCCGTACGGGATTTGAACCAATGACCTCTGCGATACCGGTGCAGCGCTCTACCAACTGAGCTCACAAGTCAACTGGGAGCTGGTCAATATGTTGGGTCCAAATAAATCATCAAAGTGATGAATAATGATTTTATATATGTGAAATGCATATATTTGCGCTACGGTGAAGAAACAAATTTAAGAGATCCTCGCAACTAAGAACACTACTGAATTAGTAATTGAAAACATATACGACCTGAAAAAAATCAAGCCCGTACGGGATCTATATGATACATGGAATTCATATATTTGCACTGCGGTGAAGAAACGAATTTAAAAGATCCTCGCAACTTATTTATTCCTGTAACAATTACAATATTTTTGGAAAAAATTCCATGCAAGTTGCTCAGGATGAATAACAAATGATATTCTGAGTTTGAGTAGCCAATCAGATCAACACTTCATTGATATTAACTGTTTCAGTATATGTTACTAATTGACAGTATAATTGCTCTGGTGATTATAGAGATGTGCATGCTCTGATTGGTTGAGAATTGCTCACATCTTGCGACAATCAGCTCACTTTTTGTCAATGTTTCCAAGGAAGTGTTAAAAAGCAATAGAATACTTTTTGAGCGGATTATTCCATCACATTCTCTTGCCCTTTGGCAAATTATTGTTAAATAAGGGCAGTTGATGATTAATCAAGGAAAACGTCACTTTTTTAGGGGCCCTGAATAAAAGGAGTATCATTCTACAAAACTTACTTATACAAGCCTCAAAAGTTTCTTCATTCTTCTTCTTCACTTTCCATTCCACCTCTAAAGGATATCCTTTTGCAGCACACTCAAATGATACATCGTCTCCTTTAAATGCCACCTTTTCAATGTCTTCCTTTGGCTTTGCAAGCCTGGAAGCAACTAGAATATTTCACACAGGCAATGACCCATTAAAACACTTGAAGTGTGCAAATACATAAATAAATGCAATCTTTGAATTATGATACAACATGCACTTTGTACTGTACATGTATGTTAACCACTCTCTTTGCCCATTAAAAAAAAGAGAGAAAAGATTTGTCACTCCTCAATAAGACTACAAGAACATTGTAGTTTGGGTCATTGAAATTTCACCTGGAAACTATGCACAGTAACCTAAAAATTCTCTGATCTATGAAACTGAATTAACTCTCTCTCAAGCACCAAAGAAAAATGTCAAAAATGACAAAATACCTCCCTTACTGTATGTACTTGAAAGAGTACATGACCTTGAAGAGAGATGTTTTTTTTTAATCTTGTCACAAATGTTCAACAAGGAAAAATCCTGGGTCAACTAGGTTCATCAACATCGACTTATCAGCTTACATGCTTTTTTACACTCACATCTACCAACAAATTTTCTCAACTAGCTAACAGAGACAAGTATGGCAGAAAGATAAGAGATTTACACTACTGATCAGATTTTGGCACTTCCAGGAATATAAAACTGTTTTCATCCTTTGGTATTCAATAATGGTGGTGGTCAGAATGTTGCAGGAGTGAATGAATGCCAGCCAGCTTGTCAGTAAAAGTAGACACTATTGAAAAAAAAACAATAATGACAACAACAACAACATCAGCCCAACTTTTGTTTGCAGCTTTTACTTTCAAGATCAAGCTACAGTTTATTCAGGTGTTGAAACTGAAAACAATAGAAATAAAAACAAAAGAAAAAGAAAAGTCTGGTTTTTGAGTTAACATCTACACTTCTGCACTGCAGTCTTTTCATTCAAATTTTAAAAATTTTGGGCCCCTTTGAGTTACCTGGACTTTTGAATGATGGGCCCTGTAGGTTCTTAAATCGGCTGATTCCCTTTCACTCCCAAGAAGTCATTGGTAATTGTCCCGACTGTCTGCCATACAATTCTTATGATGTAATTATAGAGAATTTGGTATTGGATCAACTGATAATCCTCTAATGGATAGTCATCTTTAATCACATCAATTGTCTGGTAGCAAGTGACCAAGACAGCCTTTCTTATTGCATTATCAATAAAGTATGAGGCAGACAGGTAATGAGAATACAGAAATATTTCAGTTATGGGATTTTAGTTAAATTAACTGAAATAACACCATAAAAAATTAATTACAGACAGTAACGAGAATTACTCATGAGATCTTAGGAGTGAAAGGGTTTTATTAACTAGACTTTTGAGCAGTGTGCCCAAGGTTCTTATTAATAAGTACCCCTACATAATGAACAACCACTGTAGCTTTTTCAAGAGAATTTCTTCAAGCAAAAAAAAAATTTCTATCAGCACAATTGTGTATTGTACTTACTCTTTAATACTGTGGTATCTTCAACAGTGTACTCCTTGACATTCCTCAACTTTACTTCCAAACGACATTTGTATGTTCCCCCATCTTGGGCACCAACATTTTCAAGCTTCAGTGGGGGTAAAAAATCATTTTGCTGCTCTGCATCTGGATCTGGATTCCGCACACTCTCCAACAACCTCCCATCCTTATACCAGGAAATCCTCTTCAGTGGGGTGTTGTTTTCGTTTCCTCTTTCAGTAAGGTTGCAGAAGATTTCGATGTTATCACCTGGATTAAGTAGATTGGAGTCTGGGACATTCACTTTTGGGATTTCATTTCCTGAAATGCAAAATTGTGTAGACCATTGAGCAAGGTTTATTGGCCATCTTGTTTATAGTGCTCAAGTAACAGGGTGGGTGGATTTTTCTGTTTATTAGTAATACATCTTTTTTCTCTGTTGGAGTGGAGATCCACTTGGTTTATAGAGGTACTTTGCTACTGTACCTGTGAATCATTATGTAAAAATAGCTACTTTACAATTTGCGAAGAGGGCATAAATCTTGATAATTATTAACCACTTACACCACATGTATGCTGGATGCTCACAGACTTTGAGCTACCATAAGTAGCCACACTGTTACTGCCCATCCTATTCTCAGTGGCATAGAGCAAAAAGCAGTCAGGCTGCAAGTCTTTAGAAGAGTTACTCCCCCCCCTCTTAGGAATTACGGTCAACTCGCCGACGGACCAACTCGCCGACGCCAACTCACCAACGTTTAAAATTGAGTAGAGACGTCGGCGAGTTGGTCCTCAATCCAATACAACTTATTAGAAGTTAAACATACAGAAAAGTAAACGATATTTAGTAAAAAAACACTGGTGAACATTGGTGAACATCAAACAGAAGCTTAAATATTGGTGAACATTAGTGAACATCACCAATGACTATAGCAGCTTAAGACGCAAATGAGTTATTGTGCGACAACAACACCGTGAAGACTCATCATGTCAATCGCTCAGATTTTTTAAAAAAGCAATTCTTTTTATTTGCAACAAAGTTCATAAAGATATCAAGGTGAATAAAGCGAAGTAAACATTGCCAATGAACAAAATTGGCTGTAGATGCAAATGAGTTGTATGACAACAACACCGTAAAGACTCATCATGTCAATCGCTTAGATTTTTTAAAGAAAACTTGGCTTTCTAGACAAGATCTTTAGTAAAAAGCAGTTCTTTTTATTTGCAACAAAGTTTATCTCATGTCAGTTGGTCTTATTTATTTAAGTTAAGTCGCTTGGTAAAAAGTAAACGCACAAACGGTGTTGTTGTCACACAATAATTATCTCGTTTGCGTCTGAAGCGGATATAGTCATTGGCGATGTTTACTTCGCTTTATTCACCTTGATATCTTTATAAACTTTGTTGCAAATAAAAAGTGAACAAAATTGGCTGTAACAATGTTCACTAATGTTTAAGCTTCTGTTATAGTCATTGGTGATGTTCACCAATGTTTGCCAATGTTTAAGCTTCTGTTTGATGTTCACCAATGTTCACCAGTGTTTTTTTACTAAATATCGTTTACTCTTCTGTATTTTTAACTTCTTATAAGTTGTATTGGATTGAGGACCAACTCGCCGACGTCTCTACTCAATTTTATACGTCAGCGAGTTGGCGTCGGCGAGTTGGCGTCGGCGAGTTGGTCCGTCGGCGAGTTGGTCCATCGGCGAGTTGGTCCATCGGCGAGTTGACTGGATACCCCTCCTAGTATTCCCCCTGTTTCCTGACAGTTTATTGTTACCCATCAAAACACCTTGACAGGAAGGATAAAAAGACTAGACAAATGCACTAATTTTTATGGTGAGACTATAAGGTAACAAAACTCCCCATGAAATGTAAACAGACTTACTTTTAATAACACTGACACTAAAGCCATGCCTCTTTGCTGCTACCTTTTCATCTACTGCAAAAGCGTGGCACTCATAGCTTCCAAGCTGACTGTACTGACTGTCGTCTAGTTCCCTCGTTATATTCTTCCAAGTTATGGTAGTATGTAATTTTTTTAATTCACCTACAAAGAAAACATTTAACTTGTTAGCAGGGAGAGAAGGATATGGCTTTGTCCAGGACTGAGGGTAGCAATAAGGATGGAGGATTAGGGGGGTTCTGATTCAGTTTCAAGCACAAATTTAAGAAAAAAATTAATGCATCACATATATGAAAATGAAAACTTCAAATCTCTCTGTCAGTAAGGACAAAGTCAATAAATGAGAATTTTGTAAATTGAAAATTTTGTTGTTTTTGTAATCATGATTCAACACATTTTTCAATCTCAAGAATTAGCGCCAACGCACTCTATGATTGTCATTTGAGGATTGTTGATTCATTTATTTTCATACATTAATGAAGTTGGCTTTTCTTCTCAGTAAAGGGCTATTGTGTTTATATGATAAACAAAATAATACACAGTTCCTTGTAGATATGAAATTTTTCTTCTCGTGTTCAACTCAACATCTCCCTCCCTGCGCTCACTCATGAGCAATCTAGTTAAACACTCAAAGATAAATTCCATATCTACACACACCCATGTATTATTCTCCAGATATCACCCTCGCCTCAAATGGAATTTTGCTGTTGTGACTTATAGCACAATAAGCCCAAAAGTGTAAGAATCCTGTTTTGGGAGTAAAGTTTGGAATTAAGAGGTTGTTGTTTTCTTTTTTAGGTGCTAGATGCATTAACTGTAATACAAATATGTACTCACCTACAAGTTCTGTTCTGCTTGAGAACAAGTACCTATCACCTGTGACTTCCCTATATTGATTAAGGTCATCTCTTCGAAAAAATGTTATATTTTTTGGTTCTTGTTTACCAGTTGCATCAAATGCAATACAAGTAACATTGGCAGGTTCGTACTCAAGGGAGTAGATGTTCTCTGGAAAAGGTTGCACAATTCCAAATGGTGGTTCCCCTAAAAGAAAAAAAGAACGATTTTATATCCATTAAACTTCTGAAAATGCTCATATACTAATATCTAATATGTAAAGCACCTCCTCCTAAGAAAGAGATCCAAACTGACATTACTCAAAAGGTTGTAAGGATGCCAAAAAAAACAACTACATATGAGAGATTGATGCACTATTCTGCATGGGATGACAGATGTTAATTTGAAGCTGTAATGGATTTTTACTCATACCTTCCAAAGATGTAACACACAATGTGACTTAACCTATGCTGTCTCTCCTTGATATGTAAAGTATTAACCCTTCACCCCCTAACATCAGTATGCATATTCTCCACACTGTTCTACATACATTCACAGAGAGACTGACAGGGAGAATTTGTGTAACAATCAAGAGCTGCTTTAGTTGGTGATCATTTCCTCTATTCTCATAACTTTCATGTTTGATTGACGGGTGAAATAGTAAGGAGAAATTAGACACTAGTCACTCTTAGGGGCTAAAGAGTTAGGCCAAAGTGCTTAGATCTGTCTTGGTAATTTACATTGATATATTACACATATTAGTATAGGTAATCACATGATTTCAAGTGCAATTTAGAATAAATAAGCACAAGTAAATTTTTTCAAAGACTAACAAAATTGCACAAGCCCATAGAGTGAGTGCAATTTGTGGTATTTGAAAAAATTCACAAGTGCCAATTTATTCCAAATAGCATGAGAAAATCATGTGATTTACATATTAATAATATACATGAAAAAATAAGAGATAGGTTATCAAAATAATGCAGAAGCAAAGCGCATGCATCAAGTGCAAAAATAATTTATTAAAACACAGCAAGTAACATTGTGGTTTGGTCAAAACAACCACGTATGATCAAAATATTAATATCAATGATGTTTTTACATCTTTAAGGCACAAAAAAGTTCAAAGTCAGGCTTAACAGCTCAAGGAATTGTTCAGTCTGGTTTGTGACTTCTCCAGAAAAAGAAAAAGAAAAATTTTCCTGGAAAACCTCTTGAAAATTGGGCGAGCATGGAAAGAGTGGATGGAGGACTTCGAAGAAGAAACATTGTATTTCGAAATTAAAGAAACAAGGGACCGCATGAGTGCCCTGAAGATTTATGGTGGCAAAGAAATCAAGAAACTTGCAACTTACCAGATACAGCGCTGGTGGACGGGGACGACGATTAAAAGAAGCTGAAAAGGAAACTAGACAAGGCAAGTGGGGTGAAAGAAGAAAATCAAGGAAACCACTGTGACCTCCCAGAAAACAAGAACACAAAGCACAGAAAGAGAAAAGCAAGAGTTGTGGTTACTGTGGCACCACATCAAGAGGAGGTAAATGAGGGAACACAACCACCACAGATACTTCTAGACCTTGAAATTCCAGAAAAGGGAACTCAAATCTGTGTACCACCCAATCAGACAACGGCCACTGCAGAGACATCAGCAGAAACACCCAATGCAGAGATACCACCAGAACTGAACCACCAACCAGTGAACCAACCAGCAATAACTAGACCCAGATGGGAAAAGCACGAGCCACCATACTTTAAGGATTAGGTGTTAACTTAATACGATATTAATGGACAGTTGATTTTAGTTTTTTTTTTTAACATTGTAAGAGTTCAGAGCTTTTGTTAGTTTGTGAGAGATGTAGTATCTGTCCCTCCACACGCGGTGCGAACCTACCATGTTTTACGTGATATTTCAGTAAAGTTGGTTCTATCCAACATGGCGGGTGTTTGTTGATGGCCTACAGCTATGAATTCAATTAAGTGTCACTCAGCTGCTTCAATGATATGAGATACATTTGTGAAGATGCTATAACATCTTACGCCTATAGACATTACAAAATCTGAAAGTAAACATCACTTCTTTCTTAGTGGTTGATCGAAGATTGTGATTGCACACTTAAGAATGTTTTTCATTAAATCTGTCTGACGAGTGCGTAAGCACGAAACTCAGAGTTACAGGGAATCATGCGTGTTTCATTTTAGTAATTTTGAACTGTAATTCCAGGGTCACAATTGTTTGGTCGGATGGCTTCAAAAGAACGAAGGAATCTGGTTTGTGATGCAGGAAAAAATTATATTATCGACAATGTTCTGAAATCGCTCTTCTTAACACTTCTCATCGTTATGCAAAATTGTCTCTTAGCGTGGAAAATAATTCTATTTTGATATTTTAGCAAGATACTTCCGACAAAAACTGCAAATTTTACTTTATAATCACACAAGTACCGCGAAGATGAGCAGGACCGAAAGAAGACTCAGTAATTTCTATTTATATACGACATAAATAGTAAGTTTCGCGCGTCACGCCACTTGAAATTTCGTTTCGCCAGAGATGGAAACTGTGTTTCCTTTAATTCTACACCTTTTTTTCATGATAGATCGAGGGATCATGGCAAACATCTACATTTTTCGGAAAAAATGATTCTAAAAAAAGTGGTCCAACTCGAAGTCTTACTCGAACTTCAACTCGAAGTCCGGCTTGAAATGTATTCGATCCAAACTCGTTGGTTTGAGATTCCCATTTCTATAAACAGTGAATTAAGACAATAAATTACTTACATTGAGCCATTGCTGCCGCACATATGATGAGGAGTGGATGGAAAACTTTCTTTAGAACGTTCATATTGACCTCCTTTCCCTGACAGACCTAATGCACCCACAACTAAGCCTTGAGACATACGTGAATTATTTCTGAGACGATGATCGGTATGTGCTTAAAGGAATTTAATTTCGCTCTTAAATAGCATTTCTGACAGGCTGCTCGCATCGCTTTACTGCGATGATCACATTTCACTTTCATCTACAACCGCAGTACAAATATGAATTATTTCATATAAAAACTTCACATCATTTCACTGCACGGGAAGATATGAAATCAATAAATTGACCTCGCTCCCAATGTGTGGCTTCATAGCTCAGTTGGTAGAGCATCGCACCGGTATCGCGGAGGTCACGGGTTCGAATCCCGTTGAAGCCCTGATTTTTTTCAGGCTTCTTCTTTCCAATTGCTTAAATTGGAAAATTTACTGCGATGATCACATTTCACTTTCATCAGCCATCACTGTTATTTTTCTAATCGCTCAGCGAGAAAATACTTAGCTTGAGCCATTGCTGCCGCACATATAATGAGGAGTAGATGGAAAACTTTCTTTAGAACATTCGTATTGACCTCATTTCCTTGACGGACCTAATGCACCCACAGCTAAGCCTTGAGACATAGGTGAATTATTTATGAGACGATGATCGGTATGTTATGGGCGGCCGTCACTACCAAAAATACAAGGATGTCAAATAGATCAGCAAATACAAAGAAGGTTTAAGGATCAGCTGCAGGATAGCTAATAAAGGAATGGCATGGCCATATTATAGACGGTTTAGATTTCCTTCATGAAAGGCGTTTTCCTAACTTCAATGCCTCAATTAATTGTAATTTCCGTCCATTTACCCGCACGGCAGATTACCCGCATGGGTCAATTTTTGCAAAAACGAGGAAAAAATTTCAACGGATTAACCGCACTGGCAGATAACCCGCACCCTTAAAAAAGAAACAAGCTGTGAAATTGACAAGGTAAGGAAGTAAGAGTGCAAACAAGATAAAAGCTTTGATAACGAGTTTCGTAGGTTTTCGATTTGCATCGGCTTTCATCGAGAGCATTAGACTCTCTTATTATGACGAGCAATCTGCGCGAAATAAATGAGTTATTACACAGGTTTTTCTGAATAGTATCTTTAGTGGATCTTATCATCTCTGTTTTTTTTCCTGCTTACAGTTTTAAAACTATACCGGAAGCTTTAAAGATTATCGTATTACCTGCACCTTCCTGTAACCCGCACCAACAACTGTTTGTGGAAAAATTAACAGATTACTCGCGGGTAATCGGCCGGAAATTACGGTAAGCCGCCAAACCAGGAAAAATAGGCAAATCTCTTTCTTCTTCAAAAGATTCGTGTCTGCTATTCAAGGGTAGTTTCCTTTCTTTTATCCTGGAATGCAAAGTATTCGGTCCCATGCGAACACCCCTGCTTTGAGCAATGGGTAATGTGCAATGGGTAATGTGCAATGGGTAATGTGCAATGGGTAATATGCAATGGGTAACCGGTAACCAGGAACGGGAGTGCTGCACCGAAAGTGCAGGAGCAGAACCGGTAGTGCTGCACCCAAAGCTGCAGCAGTAATCCACATAACGATTTTAAATGGTGGATGATAACACGAAGAAAGGGTCCGCACTAGATTAGGTGAGCGGTGCGCTTGGTCGTCGGAGCAATCATCATAGACGATAAATAAAGTTTTCATTTAAGGGGTTTTTACCTGTTCTTTGACACAGGAACTCGTGAACTCTTCTGATGAAAGATACCAAGATGAATAATTAAGTTCTTCGAAAACCATTAAACTTTGCATTTATAGGGACTTTCAATTCGGACAAAGAGAGCAAGTGAAGAGGAAAGAGGAAGGTTGAACGGCGTGATCATTGTCTCATTTCTCGGCTCCGAAGACGTAAAACGAGTAAGCTCTCAGAACCAAGACAGAGGGCACAGTTTTACCCAATACGGACTGACCTAAGCTGGTGAACAACATTTTCATTTTTTTCTAAAACTTTACGAAATTCCTGCCAAAATAACCCGAATTATTTAGGGCTGTATAATTACGGCAAGACCCTCCTTAAACTGAACAATCTTTGAGCGAGTAAAGAGTAGTTAAAACAGAGGTAATGTGAATTAAAGGTGATTTAAAAGGCTTCTAAACAAACTTTGAAACATTGTTTTCACAAGTTTCTGTGACAATTGACACCTGCCAATTTTTAGAGCTCGCAAGAAAAAAAAAAGCTCATGTACACTTCTGAAAAAAATACCAACGGTACTGGTTTGGTAAACGAACTCAAGTTCAATAACTGTCACGACAATGTGTTCTTCAAAACCATTAAATGATCTCACAGAGAGTATTATTCACTTCCATCGATGCTTAGTGTACAAAGAATACCTCTGTAAATTGCAAGGAAAGTAATTGTGAGTAAATCCAAATGTATGCTTTGAAGTTGTGTGAGTTTGCTCGTTTGTTTGTTGCAGTGGGGCGTCTAAATCTGGTCTTTTTCAACCAGGTAACTAAAGTCAAATGAGACACTTTAGCTAGACCCAAGGGGTATTGAATGCAGCTTTTTCTCGTTGAATTCATTTGGTTTATGTCGTTCAATTTTCGGTACAAATGGCAAAATTGAACGGGTTGACTTGGAAAGACTTACCGAAAGCGTATTTAAAGTAGGATGCGAATGCATCACATCGCTTTGGTCAGAAGAAATTTTCATTTCCAGCTGTTGTCAACACAGCCAGTAGTTGAAAAATTATTGAAAAAATAAGCCGCTAAGATCTTGAGAGTGCAGGTGTTTAAAAGAGCCTGCCATTTTGAGGAAAGATCTGATGAAATTGTGAGGGAACATCATCTGAGCGTCTGAGGCCATTCTTTCATTCATATATCTCCGTCTGTTACAATATGTACGTGATTACATGCGCCATCAATGTCTAACTAGACTGAGATCGAGTTACATCTGTATTGTCTTACAACGCTGTATGCTACTGAATGGTTAATAAAAACGGATCTTGAAACATGGTGGCAGCGAAATAGGATAACGAATCCTCCGCCTACCACTTACGGAGTCGAAAACAGTTGAAATCATCTTGGTGTAGTAATGTCCGACTCAGAAACGGCGCCTGAAGCGCCACCACCTGGCTCTTCGCAACAGACCCTAACACAACTGGGAGTTGTGCAACACTCGCCTTTTGGCGCGATGGCCGGGATAATGCCTCCTGGAAAACTAGTTACGACTGGGAATGTGGCGGACAACTGGAAAGTATGGAAACAAATGTGGGGCAACTACATGGTCATTGCTCAACTCGAGCTGAAACCGCCGGCGTACAAAGTCGCATTGTTTCTCCACTGTATCGGTGTCGATGCGTTAAAGATTTTTAACGGCTTCCAATTCGACACTCCAGACGATAGACATGATCTGGCAAAGATAATACAAAAGTTCGACGAATTCACCATCGGCGAACTGAACGAAACCTTTGAAAGGTACACTTTCAACTCCAGAACTCAACAGGAAAACGAAAGCATTGATGCTTATGTCACCGCCCTTCGCACACTAGCGAAAACATGCAATTTTTGTGACTGCATGCATGATTCGATCATTCGCGACAGGATCGTCCTGGGCATTCAAGATCACCGCACTCGCAAACGGCTTCTACAAGAACGGAGTCTCACCCTGGCGAAGTGTATCGATCTTTGCAAGAGTTCTGAGGCAACAAATTTGCAATTGAAGACGATCTCGGGCGCCCAGAACGAAGATGTTCACGCTGTGCAAGATAAACACCCGCCTTCCAACCGCCGTGATGACAAGTCTAGGAAAAGCCGCGCGGGGAAGACGAAGACCTGTAAATTTTGTGGCAAAGCACATCCTTTCGAAAAAGGAAAGTGTCCAGCGTGGGGCGCGAAATGTACGAAGTGCGGTGGCAGAAATCACTTCGCAACAACCTGCACTACTCCGACCAGAAAAGTGTACAACTTGAGAGATGAATCCTCCGATGACAGCGACATGGAGTACATTACAAGCATTGTTGCACGACCGGACATGATACACGTTGTTACACAAGAACATGATTACCCAAGAGTAATCTACACTGAGATGCTTGTGGGCAAGGCAGAAGTGAAATTTCAAGTAGACAGCGGCGCCTCGGTGAATGTCATTTCCGCCGATCTTGTGGCTGATAAGAAGCTTGAGCCCACCACAAAGACACTACAAATGTGGAACGACACAACACTAAAGCCACTGGGTTCCTGTCGATTAATTCTCCACAATCCAAAGAATAAGAAGAAGTTCTCGGTGGAATTCCTTGTTGTTGATAGACAACTGACCCCACTCATTGGAGCAAAGGCAGCTCAACAGATGGGCCTAATTACTGTCAACACTCAAAACTTCACGATCGCAAAACCACCTGAACGATCAAGGGCAAAGGTTAAGAGCGTGCAGACGGCTGACGAAATAGTAGCGGCCTACCCAGAGGTGTTCCAAAGAGAGCTAGGAGCACTACCAGGAACAGTTCACCTTGAAGTCGAACAAGGCGCAACTCCCGTCGTCGCACCTCCACGCCGTGTCCCAACGTCACTCAAAGAGAAACTGAGGAAAGAACTGGATCGACTACAGCAATTGGAGGTCATAGCTCCAATCGATGAACCCACTCCATGGGTTAGCAGTCTTGCCTTGGCTGTGAAGAAATCTGGAGCGCTGAGAATCTGTATCGACCCCAGGCCACTTAACACCGCCCTGAAGAGAGAAAGATATCAACTTCCTGTACTTGAGGACATACTCCCGGAGCTCTCAAAAGCCAAAGTATTCTCGACAGTTGACCTCAAGTCAGGATACTGGCACTGTGTCCTTGCCCCTGAGTCCAGCGTACTCACGACCTTCGCAACACCCTACGGAAGGTACAGATGGATTCGTTTGCCCTTCGGTCTCTCCGCCTCGTCCGAGATTTTCCAGAAGCACTTAACTCACGCACTGGAAAGCTTACCTGGTATTCTGTGCATCGCGGACGACATCCTCATTTATGGCACTGGAGAGACCGACGAAGAAGCCACTGCAAACCACGACAGGAGTCTCCGAGATCTCCTACAAAGGTGCAAGAACCGCGGCATTGTCCTTAACCCAGACAAGATGAAGCTGAGGATGAGCGAGGTAAATTTCATGGGGCATCTCCTGACGAACAAGGGCCTGAAGCCTGATCCTGCCAAAGTAGAGGCGATCACAAAATTGCCGAAGCCACAAGATGTGGAGGGCGTTCAGCGCCTCAACGGATTTGTCAATTATCTAGCCAAGTTCCTTCCGAAACTGTCTGAAGTCATGGAACCGATTCGTCGCCTGACTCGGAAGGACGCTCCATGGAACTGGTCTTCGGAACAAGACCAGGCGTTTGAAAACGTGCAGAGGCTAGTAACAGAAGCGCCTGTTCTACGTTACTACGACCCTTCCCTAGACCTCACCATACAGTGTGATGCGAGCCAGAGCGGCCTTGGTGCAGCATTACTTCAGAACAGCAAGCCTATAGAGTACGCGAGTCGCTCCCTTACCGACACAGAAACCCGGTATGCTCAAATAGAGAAAGAGATGCTGGCGATTGTCTTCTCTCTTGAGCGTTTCAACCAGTATACATTTGGTCGACATGTACACATCGAAAGTGATCACAAGCCACTGGAGATGATTCTACAGAAACCACTCGCTCGAGCGCCTCGACGCCTCCAGATAATGATGATGAGGTTACAGAAATACGATTTCACCGTGCACTATGAGCGTGGCGAGAACATGCATTTGGCTGACATGCTGTCAAGGGCTTACCTGCCCTACAACGGAAAAGAAGTAGATGACTTCGAATCAGTCAACATGGTCCGTTATCTACCCATATCTGACCAACGTTTAGACGAAATAAGAGCAGAGACTCGGAAGGACCAGTGTCTGCGAGAGCTGTCAGATACTATTCTCGTAGGATGGCCTGAGAAGAAGGAGCATGCTCCAGCACTGATACACCCTTACTTCAGTATGCGTGACGAACTGACCGTACAAGATGGGCTGATTTTCAAAGGAAATTCCGTTGTGATACCAAAGAGCCTTCGCGCAGATATGAAGCTGAAGATTCACTCGTCCCACCTTGGAATAGAGGCGTGTCTGAGGCGTGCCCGTGAATGTATCTACTGGCCAGGCATGTCTGCGGAAATGAAGCACCACATCTCCGCCTGTGAAATATGTAGAGAACTCGACAGCACCACGCACCCAAAGGAGACACTAATGTCCCACGAGGTCCCATCCCGTCCTTGGGAGAAGATCGCCACAGACATCTTTACTCTTGATGGCAAAGACTACCTGGTCACCATCGACTACTATAGCAATTTCTGGGAGGTGGACAGGTTGCCGAACACTAAAGCCAGCACCACCATTCTGAAGCTAAAGAGTCACTTTGCTCGCTACGGCATACCTGATCAAGTGATCAGTGACAATGGGCCACAGTTTACAAGTGACGAATTCGCTGAATTCTCCAGAAAATGGGATTTTGAGCACCTTACCAGTAGCCCTGGAAATAGCAAAGCCAATGGCAAGGCTGAGTCTGGGGTGAAGACAGTCAAGCGCATTCTGAAGAAATCAATCAGGGCTGGAACCGACCCATACCTCGCCGTACTCGACTATAGAAACACGCCGACACAAGGGACGACGACCAGCCCAGCACAACGCCTGATGAGCCGAAGGACCAAAACACTCCTTCCTACCACTCAAAGCCTACTACTAGCCAGGACCATAAACCTGGAAGTGGAAAAGAAAGAGCTGCGACAGCGCCAGCAGGCCCAAGCCAAGTACTACAACCGGTCCGCAAAGGATTTACCCAGTTTGTCTGAAGGCGATGTTGTTAGAATGAAGCCATTCAAACTTGGAGATAAGTCTTGGCGCAAGGCCAAAGTCACTGCAAGACTCGACGAGCGATCATACACCGTTGAGACGGACAACGGAGCAGTCTACCGCAGAAACCGACAGCACCTGCGGAAAACGTCTGAACCACCAGTTGAACCCACCATCACAGCGCCAGAACCAGATATGGCCAGCGCAGATGAACAGGCGACCACAACCGCAGCGTCTACCCCTGACCAGAGCAATGCTCCTCACGAGCCATACCCTGAAGAGGTGACTGTCCCGGAACAATGTCGGAGGTCAGAGCGTGTCAGGAGGAGCCCAGCATACCTCAAGGACTATATCCGTGACTAGACTCGTGACTTTAAATCCTTCTTCGCGGTTATCATAGGGTTCAGTGTTCTCGTTTACCGATCCTCTCATGTCGAACTCACCAGCTGATAGATTTTGTCCTATGGCATTGATTCTGAACTGAACTGACATTGACACTTTTATTGGTTAATTTTCTTTTTTTTTTCTTTCTTTCTTTTTCTCTTTTTCCAAGCTATTCTTCGCAAAAAAAAACAAAAACAAAAAAAAAACAAAAAAAAAAAAGGGAGGATGTTACAATATGTACGTGATTACATGCGCCATCAATGTCTAACTAGACTGAGATCGAGTTACATCTGTATTGTCTTACAACGCTGTATGCTACTGAATGGTTAATAAAAACGGATCTTGAAACACCGTCAATTAATTTTTTTTCCAGTCATTCCTAGCCCACGTACTTTTTCGTGAAGATTGAAGATTGAAGTGATGAGGAGCTCTGCTGCACTTTCTCGCTGCCGCTATACATAAAACTTCTCACGGTGATTAGGGAAAATAAATGGCGCTTGTCAACGAAGACATTTATAATCATTAGTTATAAGTCTCTTTGATCTAAGGAATGAAGGGGTTAAGAGTGCAGGGAAAAACCAAACTGCGAAAGCAAATTTCCTTGCGTCTTAGCTTGTGCTTTTTAAGTTCGATCACGAGTCCCTTTATTCCTTCCTCCATTAACTCGGTTTTTCCTTCATTTGTTCATGCGTTTCGAAAGCCATTCTCTGTTTAGTTCGTCGAGTCGTTCACGCGTCGGTTTGTCCGTCCATTCCTTTGCTTACTTATTTTAGTTCACCCATTTTTCATAGTTTGACCACTCGACTGGTTCACTTTTCATTTTACTGACGGTAGCTAACTTGGAAAGCGTCTCTAAGCTCCTTTGATTTCGACGGGCTATTTTTGTGATCTATATTTTCGTCATCTACTTGAGCGGCAAGTCTACCTGACGCAGATTTATCGAGGAAGATAAACTATTTTGTCATTTACTGCCTACAGCCTTCAATATTATATTCTCTCCTATGTTTGCCCCCCCCCCCCCCTCCCCATATGTTTGCGCATTGCAAACAACAAATAATACCTTACCCAATAAGTTGTAATGATGATAAATGATGTAACACAAAGAGAGCTATTTTTTACTCTGAAAGTATAATAAACACGAAAGTATCCTACGAAATTGTATCTATGAATTTTAACTACAACTTTGGTATAGTTAAGAGGTTCCACTCTAAATATTCTTCATCTTTGTAATAGGTGTTTCGGGCAGGAGGTAGGTGCGTGTTAAGCAGCAAGACTCTCGCTAAGTAAAGTTCTCTCTTTCCCTTTCATTCTTAGTTAAAGATAAAAAAGGAAACAATTTTTAGTGTTTGAAGGCTTTGTTGATATCCTCTAAAAGCAACATGCCTTTTAGGCTGAGATTCAGCCGATTTCAATGGGAAAACTTGTTCAGTACTGTCTCTTACAAAATTTAACTGGATATAACTTAACGTTTGACGTCGTTGCTATAAACTAATTCAATGGTAGTGGAACTGGCTAACAATTAACTATAAAAGTAGCACGACTGAAACAGCCAAGATGAGAAACACGTTATGCAAGACCACAGGTGTCTTCCCAGCAATCTGATCAAAATAACCTTGGAAAAAAAAGCAAATGGTTAAAATGGAAGAATAAAGAATTAAATTAAAAGAAAGGATAACAAACTATTCATATGACAAACTATATTCCTCTCTCTCTTAGCAGTTTTATGGCGAGCCGTTACAGCCTGAGAATGAGAGTGAGACAGAGTGAGACTTAATAGAAAATCACTGGCGAGATTGATTTTCACTTGCTTGCCAAAAAAAAGGAAACTATTTAGCGAGAAAAAAGAAACCCGCTGGTGAGATATTAGAACTCGCCAGCTAGGAAATAGGAAGTTGACAGTAGCTCAGAAAACTAAGGACTGTTGTAGAAGGCTTTATGATCAAACCGATGCTGCATCTGGTAAACCGTATATATTCAGAAATCAGCCTTATATCAAATTCGGTTTTGCTTAGAAATGATAAAATCTATAATCTCTCGGTTTTGTTTAAGACCCAGTTAGGACAGTTCTTCACAAATGTACAAGGTCTCAACTTCTATTCGTGGGCTGCGTTAGTGACTTCTTTAAGTCACAAACGCAGCTCTTTTGCCCAAGACGGGAAACCCTTTTTTTCGACTGTTATACTATACTTTTTCAGCTGTTGTGCTCGATTTTGTTTTTCTTTCTGTTTTTGTTTTCACCGAATTTAACTCTGCATACAGCCTTAACGTCAGAGTAGTCAAAGAAACCTAAGGACTGGATTATATCAAGAAGTACCTTTAACGCTCATGATGAACCTTTATTCAAGCATTAAAATTCTCAATTTATACAACATACACCTATTTTAAATGGGAAAGATTATCTCTTCGTTCAAGATAGGCCGTCTTCCTGATGTTATGAAATATTATTTTCGTTGTCGAGTCGCATTCATTTCTATTACACCAGACAACGCAATTCCTTTTACATACTCCTTTGCAGAACATATAAGAGACAATTTAAGTTGTGTTCCTAAGGTACTAAATTTTTCAATATAGAAATCCAAAGTGTTGGACCCCTTCCCTGTTAAGTTTAAATTACGAGTATTTCTCCCAAGTTGTCTCCCCTCTTTCTTTTTTTTTTTTCCTACTTTTCTCGAGCTTCTTGAGTATGTGTTTGTTTCAGTGCCTGCTATTGTTGTTGTTGTTTTCTGTGTCTGTGTGTTCTTTCCTTTTTAACCTAAAATATTTTGTACTTAAATTACGCCATGTAATTGACATCTCACTTTATAAAATAACAGGACCTTCTAGCAAGCTTAAGCCTCTACGAAGTTTCTCTACGGGTTTCCTCGCTGCATATTAAATTTTCAGTTATATCATTTTCATGTATACGGAATTCCTTTAATTCATACCGCTGTATTACAATTACAAAGTTGCAAAATAAGCAAATAAGTAACAAGCAAATAAACCGGTCATCAGTTATTGCTTGTGAGGGGAGGACTTTTGGAAGTGAGCACATGGTTTTCAGGGGGTATGGAGGGAAGATCAGTCTACGCTAACAGAGTATAAAGAGGGAGACAGTTAACAATTGACAGCCAGTGAGAAGGGATCATTACAATACTACAGAGTCTTGAGGGAGGAAAATTTTATTGCCACACAACCAAAATTCTCTGACCTCCCCCACCCCCCTTCCCCCGGGCAATAAATAATGACTCCCCCCTACCTTCGGCTTCAACGAGGTCAAAGCGCTGACACTGATCTTCAGTGATGTTGTTAAAGCAGCCTGTTTGCAGACAGCAGTAATAAACTCCAAAGTGAACTTTGCTCATGTCCGTGATGGTCAAGTAATAGGGATCGTAAGGTCCGTTATGGGTGACATTGTAATGCTCGTCCGTCGAAGAATCTAAAAAATAACATTAAAGAGAGTTGTGAAGCTGATTGACCGAGCAACTTTTGGTTGACGGCCAATGGTTGGTAAGGAACTGACAAATTGGCTGACTCGCCGGCGGACTTATTAGTAAGATGGTTGATCCTACTGAATCACAACGACCAACAGTGAACAAACAAACTGACCAACAAACTTACTGTCCTAGAAATGATCAATAATTTGACTGACTGAGTAACCGAGGGACCGGAAGACAGACAGACTGAATAATTGACTGACTGAATGACTGATTGACTGAATAACTGACTGACTGACTAAATGATTAAGTGACTGACAAACTGACTGACTGACTGACTAAATGACTCACTGATTGACTGATTGACCGATTGACTGACTGACTGACAGACTGAACGACTGACTGACTCACTGATTGATTGATTGATTGATTGATTAACTGAGTGACAGACATAATGTAAAACTGACGGAATTGAACGCTTAACTAAAAGCAATCATGTCCAGCTCAAACTTACTTATGCAAGATGTAACTGTTTCGTCGCGCTCATTCTTTAATTTCCATTCCACCTTCAGAGGGTATCCTCTGGCACTGCACTCCAAAGTTACATTGTCTCCCGGCTTTGCCTTGACTGTTTTTTTATCTTTATCTTTAAACAATGGTTCAACTAGAATAAAAGTAAATGGTGATAATAATGATGTAATGACGACGACGATAACGATGATGATAATTTTGATGATGATGAGAATAAGACGCATGTTTCTCCCAAAAATGTCAAAAAACATCGTTGGGTTTTCACTGACTGATTTGGAAAAATTATTACATTTTTTGGACCGTTTTTCACCCTTACGCAGAGGGATCAAAATGTGCCAGTAGTTCAGTATTCTGAAGTTCCTAACGGACTTGTATTCAACAAATGTATCAATAAAGTTGAAAACCAATGAAAAACGAGATTGTCTGACGGTTAGCCCGATTGGGATCAATATGATATGTTTCCATCTACGCAAAGTACTGGCCATACATGAGTATTGGCAAGCTACCAATTCTCATACAATACGCTTATGTACTTTACTTACTGTGAATTACAATGTAATCTGAGACATTGTAGCTTTTGATGTGTCGTAACTTTACTTCCAACAGACAGGTATAGTTTCCACCATCTCTGACTCCAACATCTTCAAACTTAAGTGGAGCAATAAGAACCTTTTCAATTTCTGGATCTGGATTTCGTAAACTCACCAACAATTTTCCATCTTTATACCAAGAAATCCTCTTCAATGGAGTGCCATACTTGTTTCCTCTTTTGGTTAAGCTGCATCTGAGTGTTAACTTATCGACGAAATTGGTATGTGGGACCACAACAGCTTTAGGGATTTCGTCTCCTAATATATAAGAAAATAGGCAACTTAAATAATTGGAAAAAAAATTGTTGACAAAGTTATTCACAGGGCTCGGTCATAATAGTAATGAATGCATGGAATTCAACCTTAGGTCAAAATATGGTTAAGTTGAATTGCTGTCTTGTACCCAGACTTTCCTTTTCAGTTATTGTTCATTTCAAGAGTTACACGGTAGGACCTGGATAGGAGATTAGTTGAATTATTACCAAAATGTAATAAGTTTTTTAAGATAAGTTAACAGATGTGTCTACATGCACTTTGCAAGTAGAATGGATAGGCAAAGATCAATAAACTTGTCGAGTCCGTAAAACTGCACTTTATAGATGTAAAAGCTTACTTGTTATAACGCTGATACTAAAACCGTGTCTCTTCGGAGTTGATTCATTCTTGGCAAAAGCATGGCACTCGTAACTTCCAAAGTTTCCATACTGACTGTCATCTTCAATTGTTACATTCGTGATTTTCATGGTGTTGAAAAGTTTAGGGTTTCCATCTAAAAAAATAAGGTGTTTGAGCTGTTAATGTTATCTGAAAAAAAAAATCTGTCTTTGCATGACAAATCCGCAATAACTCCTTCTTGTGCTTTGCATATCCACCAGTAAAAAAGTGGGCCGGGAAATGTTGCGTCGTAAGGTACTGCAATAACATAAATAAATAACGGGGAAAATTTTCATAAGTTTTCTAAGGACGAAAAATTACGCCAAAGTAATAAGTGGAGAGAAGAATAAATGTATTGTAAACCAGAAAGAAGAAGATAAAAGGGAGGAACTCAACGAAAACATGTGTGTACTCGCCTAAATATTCCGTTCGGTGTGAAAACGATAATTTTTCGCTCGGTTTCAACTCCGTATAGACATTTAAATCATCTCTCCTGAAAAACAAGATTTCCTCGGTTTCTCTTACTCCAGATGCATCAAAGGCAATGCAAGTAACACTGGCTGTATTGTACTCCAAAGGGAAGATATTTTCAGGAAAAGGTTGCACAATTCCAAAAGTACCCTCGCCTGAAAAGAAAAGGAAGCATGAGTATTCAGGGAGATGCTTGCACATTTGGAGCCAAACCTGTTCCAAGGAAGGTCTTCACAGAATTATAGTAGCATCCCAAAATGCTCGACTAAGGTTAGAGGTATTTTAGGATAAAAACAAGATTTTCGCTGTTTGCGCCTACAGAACATAGATAGGGCGATAATTGATTGAGAGATGAAAAAAAGAATCTTTTATTTTGTAATTCCATTTTTAAAGATGTTGAACTCACCGAAAAAGATTTTCACGTTTAGGTCAATTTCGTGCCCATTTGGCGCCTTTTGTTGCCATTGCGTACCATACTATAAACATTAATATGCCTCTGAAAGTTCTCTTCTCGTTGGACATCAACCAATCTTTCTCTTTCACCATTTTATTTCTCGAGCACTCAACAGTAAACGAAACGATTAAGGACGAGGTCTGTGCATCCTAAGTGATGTTCATTTCATGGCAATACTTACTTTCCTGCAAAGATATTTCCATTAACTAAGCTTGGGTAAGGCTTTTATGTGTCTGAAGATTTAACAAAACTAGCGGGGATGCAAAAAAACACTGAAGCGACTGTAGAATTCCTCAAAGCCATTGCCGGTTTTGGCCTTTTCATTCTAGGAATCTCAGCAATTTCAAACACAGGGAATTTACATTTATAGGTCGCTAATCTCTTTTTGACATCAAGGTGATAATTTCGCTGAAGCTTTTAGGAGTTTGAACATTTTTCGAGTAAGAGGAATCGAAGAAGAGCTTAGGAAAGCAATCGGTTAAGAAATTATATTTATTTGCAATGAGCCTAGCTAGCGAAAATATGTCATTGCGAGCGAAGCTGACGTGATGTCTGTACCATTTGGCACTGTTTCAGGATAATAACGAATTAAGACGTTCGACTGCAAACACTTGTCATACTCCTAAATACGTCCCACACACAGTTATTTCTTCGACTGGCTAGACTACATGTAAACAATTATCTTCTCTCACAAGAAGTTTGGTCCATTCGTATCTAGACGTATCAGAAGTTCTGTTTGCCCATATTTTATCTGTGTTACATATCCCATTACGAGAACCTTTGTTCTGGTCATTCAGTGGGTTGTAATCGCCACTGAGAATTATAAATATCAACTTATACATACCAAAAATGTCCTAAAGTTATTTTAATATAGTTATCAAATAGTTGGGTCCTTTCAAGATACAGAAGAATCGATTGCATGCTTGTTTGTTATTAAGGACCACGGGAAAGAGAGTCTAAAGCCTATTCGACATGGAAAACAAACAGTTACACTGAGGCAACATTATAAGCCAATCTAGGATCCTCTAAAGACTTTTTTTTACAAATCCGCAAATCCTCTAAATCTGTTTATTTTGTGTTACTTTTAAATCCGCAGACCCCTTTAAATTTTCACTCGTCTATCTGAAGAAGAACAAGGTAATTTAATATTATCATCCGAGTTGTTAACGCAAATTGGCGACGGTAAAGAGTTTAAAAGGTGACATTTCGAGCGTTATGTTAGTCCTTTGTCAGAATAATCGCTCTGACGAAGGCTAACGCTCGAAACCTCAGCTTCAAACTCTTTACGGTGGCCAATTTACGTTATCAACTCAGTTGATAATACTTAATTACCCTGTTATACTCTCCCACCGACGCAACACCACAGTTTCTCAGGAAACTTACCCCCTTTATCTATTTGAAGAAGAACTCTAGGATTGCTGCGGTTTCGTTTCTTACCAATATTTAGAACTCAAATGAAAGATGTCGGCTTGTACCACTTCAACAGTCCATATCGTTGGTTATTCCAAACACCAAATCGACCAAATACTTTTAAATCAATGATTCTAGCGTATTTTACCCCGGGCGACTTAGTTCATGGTTTATTCAGGAGCCCGAATGACCCCCTCAATTTCCTCTTGTCGCTGATTTTAAATCAGAAAGTTTGTTATCTAAGCAAGTGATTTGCGTTTAGTTATTTGCGTAAATTTCCATCCTTTTTTTGAAAGCAATCTAGAGTCAAACTTCAACTGTTTTGTGAGTAAAAGAAATGGAGAGGTATGCAATACACAACTGAAGTGCATTGAACTGATTTCCATCCATGCTGACTTAAAATTGCATTAACCAACTCATAATTAACACAATCAGCCGTACCTTTAGCCATTACCGCTGCACAAATAGTGCCGAGAAAGAGAAGAAAAACTTTCGTTAAAAAGGCCATCATGATATTGATTCCCCACTGCATCTCGCTTGTCTTCTCGCTATGATAATGACACGTCTGGCGATCTGCTCGTTCATCAAATGATACTGATATTCCTGCTATGACATCATTTATAGTCTGTCTAAACTTAGTGGGCAGGAGCGGAATGGAAAGTGGACATTAATCCTTTTTTCCCCTTTTTATCTTTGTTTTTCTTCCTTTCTTGGTAAACTAGATGATCACTAACAAAGCATGCAGTTGCTTTTTTTATGATGCCAATTAAAGGCAGGCCACAATCCGCTCAGACACATAAACACATAACCATGGTATCACTTGGGTTTTTCAGACATTCCAACAACAACCATACTGTTGCTATTCGACGCTTATAATTGTGTCAACGAGAGAGAGAGACAGTTTCGATGCTAAAGCGAAAGAACTTCGCAAAAAAGTTTCCCCGAGGAAGGAGTTACTTACACACTTTTTTTAAAATCAAAATTTAAACACGTTTAGATTTTTTGGTTATCAGATTTCATAGACCCCTTGATGTTGCAATTGTTCCACGTAAGTGCATTTTAGAAATGTTATAGTAATTTCACAAGTTCTTTATAGCTTTTTAGCTTCAATACTCATAAACTCGCTGAAAACCACTTCAGTTAGTTGAAACTTCCTAGCTGTTAATTTATTTATTTTTCCTTTTGATTTATTCATATCGAAAAAGATGATGTGAAGGAAATGCTGTGAAGTAAAAGGGAACCATGTTAAAAATTTTGGTTGTTAACTGGACTTGACATCTGCAGCGGCTTGCTTTATATTTCCAAACTTTTGAAAAGGTAACTTTCACTGTTCCCGCTTGCACCCAAGGCTACGAAAACTTGAAGAATTATAGTTCATAGTGTGCTTATCTATCACAGGCACGACTCTGATCAGAATGGAAACCTAAGGGATCTCACCACAAATGTCTCAGGAGGAGAATTCTGGTCTTTTTCCTTCTAGTCAGACAATACATTTATTTTTCTCTCCACTAATTACTATGGCGTAATTTTCCGTCCCTAGAAAACTTATGAAAACTTTCCCCGTTATTTATTTATGTTATTGCAGTACCTGACGACAAAACATTTTCCTGGCCCGCTTTTTTACTAGCGGATATGAAAAGCATAAGAAGGAGTTATGGCGGATTCGTCATGCAAAGACAGATTTTTTTTTTCAGATAACGTTAACAGCTCAAACACTCTCCTTTTAGATGGAAACCCTAAACTATTTAACACCATGACAATCACGAATTTAACAATTGAAGATGATAGTCAGTATGGAAACATTGGAAGTTACGAGTGCCATGAATTACGTTTTTTAATAAGCACGAAAAAAAAATGCTTTAAAGACTGACAAGATTTTAATATCTGGACAAAAGGAGTAAATGAAAAAGAAGGTGGATGGTTGAACAGAGTGACCATTGTCTCGTGACCTGTCTTAGGTCCGAGGACGCAAAGGCGAGTACTCTCGACATGATAACATTCACTCGTTTGTCCGTCTGAGCGTCAGGGCTCAGGCTCCGAAAACGTAAAACGAGTAAGCTCGACGTAATGACAAAGGAAACATGAACACAGAACCATAAAAAAAAAACGAACGACTTTCTTACGTTTCGATTGAATATTTCACTCCCTGGAGATTTTGAAAATAAACTACGGTGTTATAAAATGATTTCCAGCCCTGAAAAGAGCCGTAAAAACACGTGAAAAAATACGATATTTTTTCACGTGTGTTTGATATCGCCAATCAGCTGCTCGCGCGTCACTTGCCTTTCGCGCCACTCGGTCAGGTTGATGAATGAACGGCAAAGCCTTCACCGTTATTAATTCAAGGTCGTTTGTCGGATTGTGGCCGCTAAAAATCCGAAGAATTCGTATCACTTTTAGACAGTGACGATCAAACTTTCCCAGAAAGGAAAGAAAACCAAAATACAGAAAGAAAAACCGAACGTTACGTATTCAGTGGCTATGGTAATAGCATTTCCCTCGGCTGAGAATGAAAATCAACAACTGGAAGATTTGCCACAAGCCGATTTTGGCTGTGTACCTGAAAGATTTCTTCTGTCGGTAACGACCAATTCAATAACTGAGAATTGTGTATATTGAAAAATTAGGCCCACTGTTTGTATTTTGTGGTGATTCAAAGCAAGTTTTCATCTCGAGTGCGGCTACGAACTTTACGATTTCTATTAAGGGATTGTCGATCCTTTTATTTTCATTCGTCAATAAAGTCGACTTTTCTTGTCAGTAAAGGGCTATTGTGTGTATATGATAAACAAAATAATACATGATTGCTTCTATAGATATGAAATTTCTCTTCTCGTGTTCAACTCGACATCCTACTCATTCGCTGCTCTCACTTGTGAGCTATCGAATTAAATAACCGAAGAAAAATTCTCACCCATTTATTATTCTCTATTTATTATATAACAGGGTATTCCTGAGCTGAATCCGAGTGCTCTTATTGGTTGTTAATCGGTCGGGATTTTGCCATACGGACCGTTTCCACGGAAACGGTCATAAACCATGTATTTTCATTCTTGAAAACCAGCAAATGCAAAATTTGAAACTAAAACCACAAAAAGGAAACCCGTAAATATCCTCATTCTTTGTAAAGAAAGTTATAAAAAAGTCACCAAATGACTGATTACAATTATGGACGACGAAAAATAATACGATCATTCACAAGGCAAATTTTAGAATGATCTGGAAACCTCTGAAACAAGCAGTGGCGAAAGCCAGGAGGCTATTTACAGTTTCATTAACAAACGGAAAGGCTTAAACACACTTGGTTAATGATATGAAAACTCTTGTTCACTACATAGATGCAAGTGAAATTATAAGCCAAAGAATTAAAAGCCTACTAACTGCATCCGAACTTGACCACCTTTCGTCAAAATTTTATTATGCACACCTGCATAAAAAATGGAGAAATTTGCGAGCCAGAAACAACGACAACTTTGAGCCCGTAAAATCTCAGCTAATACTTGTACGGAACAAATGATACGTTGACTATTGAGTAATATACTAGAGTTTATTATTTCTTCGGCAGTTTATTTCTACATCTTTGAGCTCATAAAATTTCATCAAACTCTTGTTCGTAACAAATAATACGGTGAATTTTGTGTAATGACATCCACTGGATGTATAACTGTTTACTAAGGAAGCCAATATTCTTCAAATAGGCGAAATGATTCAGACAATATATTTTACTTAACATAACTGTAGATTTTACTTTATGGTCTCACTGTACTGGATTCTGGATTCTGTTCACAGCTTTTTGTTAATCTGGGAATGCAAGGTGGTATGAACTAAAAATAGCCAAAGAAAAAAATTTGGAAAACTAGTTGTAACCGGCAGACTAACATGACTAATAAAACAATAGGCAAAAACTAGGGTAGTTTAACAAATTTACGCAACCGAAAAATTTAGAGGACGGTATAGGAATTATCGTGAATTGGTGACGTTCAGAAGCAGTGAACGTCTCCTAATATGGAACTCAGCCGAAGTTAAGAGTGAAGTTCAAGTTGTTTCGTGGGCTTCCCCGTCCTCTACAATCTCAAAAGCGACACCACAAAGAAACCTGAGATGAGGAACACGTTATGGGCAACCACAGACATTGATCCGGCAGTTGGTTCACCTTTGGAATAAAAGGGTCAAAATTGAAAAATGTTAAAATATCTAAAATGAAATTCAGTGACGGTTGACAGATTTCTCTGATATGTTACAATTTTTACAAGCGTAATTTCAATGATATTTGAGAGGTCTTTCAGCGATCTGCTCTGGTTAAGCCTCGAGCAGACAGGAATCTAGATCTAAGGATTGTCGTTGAAAGCTATTAGCAGACCGATTCTTTACCTACTGAACAAACATATTTTAACAAACCAGTTTAAGACAATTGGTTCAGTTACAAAAGCAGATGCACAGTATACCGTTTTAAGTTGGATTCGAGAGAACGAGACGGTATGTTTCCTGAGTTCTCTTCATGAGAGTATTTTTGTACAGTGATTGATTACTCCATGCATATGCGACATTCTTAGATAGGAAAATCTTCTCCGGGCAATGATTAGGATATTTTTGCAAGAGGATTGTGTACTTAGAAGGTGTTTTAGACATTTTCTTCAAAATGTACCTATGCACTAGCCCAAAACTTGGTGTAACTATAAATGCTTACCTTTTTCATCGATTTCAAAGCTTTGACACTTATCCTCATAAACGTTCTTAGAGCAGCCTGATGGCAGACAGCAGTAATAAACTCCAAGGTCAGCTTTGCTCAAGCTTGTAATGGTCAAGGAATAGGGATCGTGAGGTCCCTTCTGGCTCACCTTGTAACGATCATCCGTTGAAGAATCTAAAATATAAACATCTATACAAAATTAGAGAATAGTACACTTAACCAGTTGCAAAAAGCATTCATACACTTACTGGCTTTTGGCTGATTGTTAATGGATGGTGGCTATGTAAAAAGTTGACTGACTGGCTAGCTGATGGACTTTTATGTCAGTTGATCTACCTGACGGACTTAGTAACCCAGGACTGATGGATGATCTGACGGACTGAATTACTAACCGACCAAAAAACTAACTGACTATCTGGCCGACTGACTGACTGGCAATTAGACTCTCTGGCTGGCTGGCTGACAGAATGGTTGATAGACAGCTGAACAAACAGTATGACTCGCTTACCGACTGATTGAATGCAGAGAAGGAACTAAACCACTTACTGATAGACAATGAAAGATTTTCGAATTATGTCCAATTCAAACTTAGTTATGCAAGGCTTAACTGTTTCGTCTGTCTCACTCTTAAACTTCCATTCCACCTTCAGAGGGTATCCTCTGGCACCGCACTCTAAAGTTAAGTCGTCTCCCAACTTCTTTGCGACAGTTTTTTTATCTTTACTTTCAAACCACGGTGTTACTGAAATAATGATGATGATGATTAATATAGTTGTCATAAAAAATAACAATAATGATAATAATAATGCTGATGAAAATATGAATGACAAGGCTGATGGCAATACCGATACTACTAACTACTGCTACTGATAACAATGATATTACAACTAATTACAATAATCAGTGATAATGATTATATTACTGATGATCGGGATAATAAAAATAATAATAATGCACTAGCCCAAAACTTGGTGTAACTATAAATACTTACTTTTTTTATCGATTTCAAAGCTTTGACATTGATCCTCATTGATCTTCTCAGAGCAGCCTGATGGCAGACAGCAGTAATAAACTCCAAGGTCAGCTTTGCTCAAGCTTGTAATGGTCAAGGAGTAGGGATCGTGAGGTCCCCTCCGGCTCACCTTGTAACGCTCATCCGTTGAAGAATCTAAAATATAACCATTCATAAGGATTTGAGAATAGCACACTTAACCGGTTGCAAATAGCATTCCTACACTTAACTGACTTTTGGCTAATTGATAATGGATTGTAGCTTTATAAAAATTGACTGACTGACTGACTGGCTGGCTGACAGACTGTTATGTCGTTGATCTACCTGACGGACTTAGTAATCCAGGACTGATGGGTGATCTGCGTACTGAATGACTAACCAACCGAAAAACTAATCGAATAACTGACTAACCGACTATCTGGCCGACTGACTGACAAACTGACTGACCGGCTGACTGACTAATGGATGGTAGCCATACAAAAAATTGATTGAATGGCTGGCTGACGGACTGTTATATCAGTTGATCTAAAACTAAATGACTAACTGAAAAACTGACTGACCCACTGACAGACCTCAGCAATCGCTCTGACGAAGGGCTAAGGCTCGAAACGTCAACTGAAAGATCGACAGCAAATAAAGGCTTTTTCGAATTATTTTCAATTCAAACTTACTTATGCAAGGCTTAACTGTTTCGTTTGTCTCACTCTTAAACTTCCATTCCACCTTCAGAGGGTATCCTCTGGCACCGCACTCTAAAGTTAAGTCGTCTCCCAACTTCTTTGCGACAGTTTTTTTATCTTTACTTTCAAACCACGGTGTGACTGGAATAATGATGATGATGATGAAAATAGTTGTCATAAAAACAACAATAATAATAATGATAATAATAATGCTGACGGAAAGGATAATGCTAATAGCAATACTGATACTACTAACTACTGCCACTGATACCAACGATATGACAACTAATCACAATACTCAGTGATAACAATTATATCACTGATGATAGCGATAATAACAATGATAATGATATAATAATGAAAATTATAATAACAAGAACAACGAGGAAGTTGAAAAAGCCCTTTCCTGGGAGTTAAAACAACTTAGGTTGTCGTTTTTTGGGGGTATGGAAGTTTAATGGGGATTCAGGTAAATGAAGCCACTGCACAATAGAAGGATGCAAATTGAAGAATTCACCGGTAAAGGATGATGATGAAATAAATCCATACGTAACATAGTAGCTAACGAAGCACTTACTTGTGAGCGAGCTCGTTTCTTTTACTGTGCGAGGCAGCTCGTCTTTAAGGAGGACTTTCAAGTTGCAAGAATACATTCCTCCATCTTTCATGCTAATATCTTTGAGAACCAACGAAGTGGATTCTGAAATTCCGTCCTTTACTAAAGTGTCAGTCAGGTTTTCGCCGTCTTTGGACAACCACAAACTTTTCAGTGTTGTGGTTTGGCTTCCTCTGAATGTTATATTGCAAAAAATCGTCGCGGAAACGGAATGATCCACCGTCAATTTAGAGACAGTCACTTTGGGTATGTCACTTTCTGAAAGAAAACGAACAATGGAGCTCTTGCTGCCTGAGTGCTGTTTATAACAAATCTCAACGGCCAATCGGCCGCCGAAGGACGATATCACAATGATATCACAATGATATCACAACGATATCACAATGAGCCAATGAGCGCTAAACGTTTAAACAAGCGAGCTGTTTGCAGCGCGGGAACACGCAGGTGGCTAAGTCGGGAGGGATTTTAGTTTTTGCATCTGATTGGCTGCAAGGGTGGCATGGATTTTATAGACCAATCCCAAAGCATAGTCAAGCAAAAAAATATAGGATCACTTTTTACTCTTGATGGAAAATTGTTCTAATACCAGCACAACCGGCGTCAAATTTATAACCTTTACATGGCGTATGATTAATTTCTCTGATTATCGTGATAACGAGCGACAGTTCTCTTTTATTTCTAAGCCCACTCACCACTTCATAGAGTAGGTGAAGTTATTATAACTCATTATTTCTAAGCTCACTCACCACTATGTACAGAGGGTGAAGTTATTATAACTAATTATATCTAAGCCTCACTTCATAAAGTGGGTGAGGTTATTATAACTAATTATATTTAAGTCCAGTCACCACTACATACAGTTGGTGAAGTTATTATAACTGATCACTAAATGCATACGGAATTATTTACAGCAGAACCTCGCCCTCTTGTCCTTTCTATCGAAACAGAAAATAATCGGAGATAACAAGGAGATCAAGTTAGCTGATGGTAACTGACGAAAAATTAACTTCCAAGAAAATTACTTAAAGCTCGAGGTAGAGAGGTAAGTGCGATTTATCCTCGGTGACGCATCAATTTGTTGCTTGATTAAATGTCCTGCATGCGTAGTCAAATATCTTTATCAGGTGCTATTCTGGCCGGGAGTTATAGAAACAGTTACAATTATGTAGCTCTTTCACTAAAATTTTAAAATCGCTTTATCTAGATGTTTATTAAAGAACATACCTTGAATTACATAAATATGGAAGACAAACTGTGCGGGTTTACTAATGTTCACTGCGTATGCGACGCATCGGTAACTTTTATCTCTTCCTAACTCGTACTTTTCTGTGACGTTGAGGATTGTCATGGTAACTATGAGCTTGCGACCACTGTCTGCAAGTAAAGAAAAAGGAGTTGAGACATGAAACTTTTCATGAGCCCTTCTTTGATTACAATCAACTTCAAAATAATTTTTACATATATATATATATATATATATATATATATATATATATATATGTATATAACTAACTGCAGACAGTACTGTTTCGGCCTTCTGGGCCTCATCAGTGCAGTGCTGCTATATATATATATATATATATATACATAAGTCAAAGAATTAAAGAGGACGCATCGATTCTCGGTGACTCTACATATATATATATGTATATATATATATATATATATATATATATATATATATATATATATATGTATATATATATATACATATATATATATATATAACTAACTGCAGACAGTACTGTTTCGGCCTTCTGGGCCTCATCAGTGCAGTGCTGATGCTAGGATGGAGGTAAGGCAGTAAAGCCACCCCAAGTGATCTCACACATGTGGGATCACTTAAGCCATGCCAGAGTGCTCAAACTAGAAAAACTAGTGAGCATGCATATATATATATATATACATATATATATATACATAAGTCAAAGAATTAAAGAGGACGCATCGATTCTCGGTGACTCTGAGTTTAGCGCCTAAGCGCTCGTCAGACAAAACTTTCTGACGTTCTGTCTGACGAGCGCTCAGGCGCGAAACTCAGAGTTAAAGAGAATCGATGCATCCTCTTTAATTCTTTAACTTATATATACTTAGCTCTGCTACCACAGCATTGAACACTTTATGCCAAGATAGACTCTACCCCCACAATCATTTATATATATATATATATCTTTTCATTGCTTTCCTTCACTCTGGGCCGTATTTAGATGCATTTGCCTCTTTCTGTTAGGCCAGATACTGACACACCCCCTCCCTATCCCAGGATAACTCCGACTTGATATTTCACCAAGACTTACCACCGTCAACGTAGTTGCACTTGCGTGTCAGAAGCCTCAAGCGGTAGAAAATAAAACTGTGGAACTTTAAACAGTTAAAAAACTAAACTTGTTCAGTTTCCCGAAGCAAATCTAAGGACCAAATAATACCAAACGTCTGTAATTTATATTTCCAATTCAAGGGTAACTGAGAAGTAGAAAGCCTTGTTCTTCTTGGTAACCATTAGTTGAATTGTCTTCATATGATAAATGACGCACCGCTGCTGAGATTTCTCCCAGTCTAAGCATAGTTTACAAACTTTTCGAGGTTTCTTACCTTCTCGTATTGTTGTAAAGTTGATGTTGCTGTCCTTATCGGTTAAATTCTTCGTATTCAAGTAATCATCTACTTCAATAAATCGGATGCTTTCTGGTATCTGTACATTGGCCTCATCATAAGCAGTGCAGTTTATTTGGAGTGAGGAATACTCCATCGCATAGCTGGTTGCTGGGGTCACCTCGACTTTCAGCTTAGCTGAGGAGGAAAAGAAGTAGAGAAACATTTAGGTGATAGCTACGAAGGAAAGGAAAGTATATGCAAGATTCGCGGGCTTCGTTTGTGATGTCAGGAAGAATGGATGTGAAGGACTCTTTCGAAATCCTTGCACCCCGCACTACTCACTATTTAAGCTAACTTGTCTTTGAGCGCCCAAAATAATTATATTTTAGTTTCTTGGCAAGACTTTCGTAGGAGATTGTCCTTGTAAACTGTAACGGTATGGCTGGTCCATTGTTGGAAATACCGTACACACAGTGAGCAATGTTCATTTGCTGCTGCGAATAACCACCTGATATATCATGGAAAAAGTTGCTTTTTCAACTTGCTTAAGGTTACTTTCCACCTTCACGGGTGTCCTTCGGGAAAAAATTTGTACGCGCGCTAGTTTCACTACAATCCTAGCAAACTATATATCAGAATATATATAGCATCCTCGGGTGCTTTTGGAGATTTTATAATCTTTTTCTTATGAAAACGTTAGGTTGAATGTTTGAATTCAGTTACGCTAAAGAAAGAAAAATCAATTTTTTTTCGGCCTCTGATGGTGGGAGGTAACCTTAAATTCAAGCGAGTCGACGAACTTCAATGGGTGAATTGTCTTTGAATCTAAGCCACCAAACTAGCTCCTTCCTCAAAGGATTCACGTATGAAACAATTCGAGGGATATTTCTTTCTTTTCACCCTTAGTTCCCAAAGCAGCAACAATATGCTATCCACGTAGAACGATCTACATGAAGAAATACATAGACGATTCTTCAAAACATACGATAAAGGAAGATTTATGAAAGATCTGGTATACAACTTGAAAAACTTTTAAGCGATGCCTTCCGAAAATTAATAAAGATTACAATAGGCAAGATTTACCATGTCTCTGATCCAAGGAGAAAGGATATTGAAAACTACTTCAAGAAATCCATTTAACTAGCTAATTGTCTTTAAGCGCGCAAAATGGTTCAATCGTGATCTCTTGTCGAGAATTTTGTGGAATAGTTACGATCGCTGAGTTATGGGAAACTGAAGTCAGTGGTCAGCAAAACCGTGTCAAAGGACTTTAAACAAGTAGAGTTCTTTTCCTGCATTTGATAAACTACCTTGAGCCTAATAAGTCAGGAAATTTACTGCTTTAATTACCTTTTAAACGACTTACTTATGTGTACCATTTTGGTTGAAATGGTGGTTACAATTTAATCATCTTGGTAGATTCGTAAGTTGGTACGTTCGTTCGTACCTTGGTTCGTACGTATGGAGACCTACAAACCGGGATTTTGAGTTAAATGACAGCCCCATTTGTAGCGTTTCGCCAATAATTTGGAATTTACATAACTTTCCCGATTACTGGATCTAAGACTACCCACAAAAGCTTGATTCTTAGAACCACTGTCCCAATGAATGGTCACATGCATACCGGTAAATCAATCATCTCCTGCATTAAATTTAATCAATATATTACAACATAAAAAAATTATGAGGATCTATTTCGCGCTTGTCGTTCCTCGAGCGAAAATTCACGCGCGTACGTCGGGAAAAATGAGCTTTCTCACACGAACGTCTGCTCGTCTAAACGTTCCTTTCGCGTGTACTCCTTGAACTAAGGTCAATCTTAAGTCATTTATTTCTTTTGCGCATGATAAATATCATAGAAATGAATGTTGTTTCTGCTCTGATCGAAACTGAGGTCAGTGATCAGCAAAACTGTGTCAAAGGACTTTAAACAAGTAGAGTTAATTTCCTGCATTTGATAGACTACTTGAAGGTAATTACCTTGAGCCAAATAAGTCAGGAAATTTACTTCTTTGACCACCTTTTAAACGACATTTTTATGTGTACCATTTTGGTTGAAATGCTATTGTTTTTCGCGACATGTACTTACAGTGCCCAATTTATCAACGCACAGCATAATAATTTGCAGGTCAAGAACAAGTCGGCTGTGATTGGCCAACAGATTTAGCTTTGGGGATACTTGAGTCTCTTTGCAGATTTCACCTGCTGTCAATCAAACGGTTGGATGCGTAAAGTAAATGCCAAGGTGGGAAAGAGTTTACAATGGTGCTCTAATTAAAGGCGGGCCGCTCTGTTAACAAAGCGTCTTGCAAATTCGTCTTCAGCGTTATTTTTATTTGACTCAATAGAAGACTGGAAAAAACGTTACCTGAATCATCTTAGAAGTTTCATGTAGAACAGGCAGTTTAGAGAGCTTAACCTGTGATCAGGCGGGCTTTTGGTAAAATTTCCGTGCAGCCCCATACTACATTATGCATTCAGTTCTTGGAGAGAGAAAACAATGACAAAAACAATACATTGCCGTAGGGAAAACAGATTTGTTTTACAATAGTATGGGGCTGTGCGGAAATTTTACCGGGCTTTTTTTTCCCTAGCGTTTATAAGTTATAAGCACGTTGAAAACTCGTTATTAAGCGCGCGTTCAAGATGATTAAAAGAGCATCTCTAAACCGGCTCGGACATTAGGAAAATCAAACAACTAAACCTTCACTTTCTCTATGTAAAGGTCGACATCAAACTCGTTCGTTAGCACGCGTTCAAGGTGATTAAAAAAAGCATCTCTAAACAGAAACGGACATTAGAATAATATTTGAATACGACGAAGAGGTTATAACGAGAAGTCCAGCGCGAAATGTAACTCGAAGTCGAATTCGAATCCAAACTCGGTGGTTTGAGATTCCCATTTCTATAAACAGTGAATTAAGACAATAAATTACTTACCTTGAGCCAGTGCTGCCGCACATATAATGAGGAATAGATGTAAAACGTTTTTCAGAGCTTTCATATTGACCTCCTTTCCCTGACAGACCTAATGCACCCAAAACTAAGCCTTGAGACAGACGTGAATTATTTATGAGACGATGATCGGTATGTGCTTAAAGGAATTGAATTTCGGTCTTAAATGACATTTCTGACAAGCTGTTTAGCTATCACAACAATTTTTCTTATCGCTCAGCGAAATACCACCGGAAATCTCTTGAAATCAACTGTTGGTAGCAAGAGATTGTTGGTTTGGCCGCTTAATTAATTAAGCCGCCTAACTAAAAAGCGTAAGCAACAGTCCTCCTTCTTCAAAGGATTTGTGTATGCTATTCAAGGGGAGTTTCCTTACTATTATCCTGGAAATGCAAAGTATTCTGACCCATGCGAACAACACTTTCATCTGGATGTAACTAAAATCAGGAATGGGGAATAGGAAATGGGAAACTGGTAAACTAGAACGGGAGTGCTGCACCGAAAGCGCAGGAGCAGGAACAGGAGTGTTGCACCCAAAACTGCAGTGATAATCCACATAACAATTCAAAATGGCAGATGATGATACGAAAAAACTATCTGTAACAGATTCGTGCGCTTGGTCGTCGGAGCAATCATCATGAACGATAAATAAAGTTTTTACTTCAGGGGTTTTAACCTGTTCTTTGCACAAGAACTCATAAACTCTTCTGATGAAAGATATCAAGATGAATAATTAAGTCCTTCGAAAAGCATCTCGCATTGCGTCTCCGACAATTATTTTTTTTCAGTAATTCCTAGCCTACTCATTTTTTCCATTTCTCTTTTGACCTTAGCGCTCTGCCTGATACTGACTAATCATATTTCACTGAGCCACTCTTTCAACATTTGCTGTTTATAAGTCCATTTAAGTGGGGTCATCTTTTGTTTCTCGGTTAAACATTTTTTGTGATACAGCTTGTTTACTCCTGTACCGGATGAAATTCCCTAGAATTTCTCTAGTAGTTTAGAAACTAAACTACTCAGAGTTTTCAATCCTCAATAATCTATTTATACAGCTTTGATCTTGTAGAATTTCGCAAATATTTGTTCGGAACAAATAATACGTTGAATATCAAACACTAATGTATGGTCCCGAGGGAAACAGTTGGTTTTGTTTCATTGAGAGCCCTGATGCTTCTCGAGATAAAGTCGAGGGAAACATCAGGACTTGAGGGAAAACAAACTTACTGGTTTCCCGAGGGACCATACCTTAAATGGCAAAAACAAACAAACGTACTACTATATTCGGTGCGCGGGCATCAACTGCGCAATTGTATCCTTGTCGGGATGCATTTGAATTTGGTCGGGGGCACGTGACCAAGAACTAACTAAATACAGTGCTTGTTTTCTTGAGCAAAAGTCTAGGTATATAATAATGCGCATTCCTGAGGCGAATCTGAGCGCTCTTATTGGTTCTTAATCGGTCGGGATTTTGCCAGTCGGACCGTTTCCACGAAAACGGTCATAAACCGTGTATTTTCATTTTTGAAAACCAGCAAATGCAAAATTTGCAACTAAAACTGCGGTAAGGAAATCCGTAAATATTCTCATTCTTTGTAAAGAAACTTGTAAACAAGTCATCAAACGATTGATTACAATGATAAACAACGAAAAAGAATAAGATCATTCAGCCAGCAAATTTTATTATGATCTGGAAACCTCTGAAACAAGCAATGGCGAAATGCAGGAGGCTATTTACGATTTCATCAACAAAGAGAAAGGCTTAAACACAAAAAAGAAGATGGTTAATGATATGAAAACTCTTGTTCACTAACTGCATAGATGCAAATGAAATTGTAAGCCAAAGAGTTAAAAGCCTAACTGCATCCGACCTTGATCACCTTTTGTAAAAATTTTTCCAATGAGCACACGCAGCTAAAAATAGAGAAAAGTGTGAGCCAGTAACAATGGCAACTTTGAGCCCGTAAATTCTTAGCGAATACTTATACGGAACAAATAATACGTTAACTGTTGAGCAATATTCTAAAGTTTATTATTTCTACAGTAGTTTATTTCTACATTTTTGCGCTTATAAAATTTCATCAAACTCTTGTTTGTAACAAGTAATACGGTAAATTTTGTGTAACGACATCCATTGGATATATAGTTGTAGTATATATAGTTCAAATAGGCGAAATGATTCAGACAATATATTCTGCTTAACATAACTGTAGATTTTTCTTTCTGATCTCACTGTACCGGATTCTGGATTCTTTTCACAGCTTTTTGTTCATCTGTGAATGCAGGGCGGTATATACTAACTGGTAAGACTGCCACTTGTCTTAAGGGTCTGCAAATTTTAATTACCCCTTATATATAATAATAAACAAGGAAAAGATGATTACATTTGAAGTGTTTGAAAGTTTGGTCCAATATTTTGTTCTTTATAGCCAAAGAAAAACCTTGAAAAACTAGTCATAACCAGCAGACCAATAATACTAATAAAACATCAGGGAAGTTTTATAAATTCACGCAACCGAAAAATTTAGAGGACGGTATAGCAATGATTGTGAATCAGTGGCGTACAGAAGCTGTGAACATCTCATAATATGAAAATCAGCTGAAGTCAAGAGTGGGGATCAAGTTGTTTGGTACGCTACCCCGTCCTCTACAAACTCAAAAGCGACACCACAAAGAAACTCAAGATGAGGAACACGTTATGGGCAACCACAGACATTGTTCCAGCAGTTGGTTCACCTTTGGAATAAAAGGATCAAAATTGAAAAATGTTAAAATACATAAATGAAATTCAGTGACAGTTGACAGATTTCTCTGTTATGTTACAATTTTACAAGCGTAATTTAATGATATTTGAGAGGTCTTTCAGCGATCTGCTCTGGTTAACCCCTTAACTCCCAGATAAAATTTGTATTTCTCCTTACTGTAAACCATACAATTCTTATAGTGTTAGTTCAGAGAATTTAGTATTGGATCAACTAATTACCTCCAAATTGATACTTTTCTTTATTCACATTACTTATCTAGCTGATATTGTATTGATATTGTAAGGAGAAATTCTGCCTTAGTCACTCATGGGAGTTAAAGGGTTAAGCCTCGAGCAGACAGGAAAGTAAGGATTGTAGTTGAAAGCTATTAGCAGACCGATTCTTTACCTACTGAACAAACATATTTGTGAAGCAGCCTAATATCCAGTTTCTTTTTTTAAGCACAATTGCTTCAATTACAAAAGCCACAAAGATGCTCACCGTCTCAAGCTGGATTCGAGGCAACGAGACGATATGTTTCCTGAGTTCTCTTCATGAGAGCATTTTAAAACAGTGATAGATTACTTCATGCATATGCGACTCTCTTCCACGGATACGAAAATCTTCTCTAGGCAATAATAAGGATTGTTTGGCAAGAAAATTGTGTACCTTGAAGGTGTTTTAGACATTTTTCTTCAAAATGTACCTATGCACTAGCCCAAACCTTGATGTCACTAAGAATACTTACTTTTTTGATCGATGTCAAAGCTTTGACACTGCTCCTCGTTAATGTTCTTAGAGCAGCCCGATGGCAGACAGCAGTAATAAACTCCAAGGTCAGCTTTGCTCAAGCTCGTGATGGTCAAGGAAAAGGGATCGTGAGGTCCCTTCTGGCTTACCTTGTAACGCTTATCCATTGAAGAATCTAAAATATAAACATTTATAGAAATTTGAGAAGAGTTAACTTAACCGGTTGCAAATAGCACTGATACACTTACCGTCTTTTGGCTGATTGATAATGGATGGTAGCTATATAACAAGTTGACTGACTGGCTGGCCAATCATCAGCATAACAGTTGATCTACCTGACGGACTTAGTACCCAAGACTGATGAATGATCTTACGGACTGAATTACTAACCGACCGAATAACTAAATGACTATCTAAGTCACCAAACTGGATGACGGAAAAAATGCTGCCTTGCTGACAGAGAGAACGATAGAGTGACGTAATGGCAGACTGGCTGACTGACCGACTGACTGACTGACTTACTACCTTACTGACTGACTGACTGACTTACTAATTTACTGGCTGACTGACTGATTGAACTGAATGGCACTGGCAACAAGACGATATGGAAGACTGACTGACAGAATGGTTGATAGACAGCTGAAAAAACAATATGACTCGCTTACCGAATTATAGAATGCAGAGAAGGAACTAAACCACTGACTGACAGACAATAAAAGTTTTTTCGAATTATGTCCAATTCAAACTTACCTATACAAGTCTTAACTGTTTCGTCTGTCTCACTCTTAAACTTCCATTCCACCTTCAGAGGGTATCCTCTGGCACCGCACTCTAAGGTTAAGTCGTCTCCCAACTTCTTCGCAACAGTTTTGCCATCTTTACTTTCAAACCACGGTTTAACTGGAATAATTATAATAATGATCATGAAAATAACAATGATGATAATAATAATGCTGATAAAAATGATAATGCTAATGGCAATACCGATATTACTAACTACTGCCACTAATAATCAGTGATAACAATTATATTACTGATGAAAGTGATAATAACAATAATAATGATAATAATAATGAAAATAATAACAACAAGAACAACGAGGAAGTTGAAAAAGCCCTTTCCTTAGAGTTAAATTAACTTAAGTTGTCGTTTTTTGGGGGTTTGGAAGTTTAATTGGGGATTCAAGCAAATGAAGCCACTGCACATTGCCCGGTAAAAGATGATGATGAAACAATGAAGAAATGTAACATAGTAGCTAACGAAGCACTTACTTGTGAGCGAGCTCGTTTCTTTTACTGTGCGAGGCAGCTCGTCTTTAAGGAGGACTTTCAAGTTGCAAGAATACATCCCTCCATCTTTCATGCTAATATCTTTGAGAACCAACGAAGT